>NC_020492.1:880862-934438 GCF_000184155.1 Fragaria vesca subsp. vesca
TATTTTTNTTTTTTTTTTTTAATTGTTGTTGGCTTGCTTATAGGCCACCCTGCTTATGTACGCGGCAAGCGAAAGGGTTGTGACCCATATGCAGGAAGATGCTGAGACCAAGTGTCAGCAACTGAAGGAAGCAGAAGAGAATAACCGTGCCCTCTCACAACGTCTGGAGCAGCTGGAGCAGGACGCTATTGTTTTCCGAGACCAGGCCGCAACCGTTGGGAAGGAGGTGGCTGAGCTTAAGAAAGCCATGGAAGAGAAAGACAAGCAGGTGGAAGCCGGAGAAGTGGTTGCCGCCAAGGTTGCTTCCCTGGAGGCTGAGATGGCAAAATTGAATCACGCCTTGGCAGAACAGGAGAGGGCGTGGAAGATGAAGTGTGTCAGGGCTGCCGGGGCTGGGGAGAGGGTGAGTAAAGTGATTTGTGGGGTGGCAATAGACGCATTCTTAATAAATGAATAATTAATTCTGTGTTAAGAAATTATTAATTTATATATTCATTGGGGTCTATGTAAATTCTCGTATTTGTATTATCTTATAAATTTAACGAATTATTAATTTAGCACGTTGTCCCCCACTCGGGACCGGTAAAAATTATTATTTTAACGAGATTATTAATTAATCGAGTATTAATTTAGCGAGGTTTTACTGTAGTACCCAAGAAAAAAAAAGGCAATTGGAGGGAAATATTTCGAAATTCCTCTTCATTTTTTTTCTTTATTGATGAAAAGGATTCAAAATCTCCCCCTAAATTTAAAGCTGCTTTTACTCGGCCTATTCCTTTCACAGCATCACCTAAACAATGTGAGCTGATGGCCATTAGAGCAGGTCTAGATTTATTGCAGTCTATGCAGATAAGAGATGTTACAGTTCAGAGTGACTGTCTTGAAGCCATAGCAGAAATTAAAGCTCCACATCATGAACTGTTGAAAAAATGGAGGCATTATATATGATATAAAACATTTAAGAACATAGTCAATGTTTCTGTAGTGCACACACCAAGAGCTTGTAATGGCATAGCACATAGACTTGCTGCTGTAGGCTTTGATGACAATTTGCAATCCAAAATCAGTATTCAGTTTTGTTATCAATTATAATGTAACCCCTATATCAAGTTTTAATCTTCATCAAGCGTAGATACCTTACACCTTCCAAATCCAGTTAGAATATGAGTAAATTTTATTCAGTATGCGAAGGAAGCATTGGTAATTAAAGTCTCACGTATTTGATCAATCTAAGGCCTATGAAGGAGATATGAAGGAATTGTGGTCTGAACACTGGGAAGCTTGTCTTTCAACTCTGTATTCAGCAAAGATTCAACTACATTTTTGTGAGGGTTTGAAGTGCTTGAAGCTATTGTGAATATAATTGCATATATGTGGTACTTTCTGGTTTTCTCTTGTATATTTTGTTCAACTTTTGTGGTCTCTTTTTTTTTCTTTTCTTTTTTTGTTTAATTGGTCTTTTTTACTGATTGAAGATGATACAGATACCAATGGGACAACTCAACCTACTATATATGCTAATCACTATCTCAGAAACTAATTAAACATAATCAAAGGAAAGGTATAACAAATTCACCCCTAGTAAGCAAGAAACAAATTCTTCACTATTATCAGTAACATCTGAGTTCTAAATATGCCAAACCAATCCACCAAAATTTACTTCAATAGAGGACTGTCAGCTCTTTAAACTTAAGATCGATTTCTTTTTACTTATTAGCTATCTATGTGATGCATTTTAATCAAATTGTCTTGATCAAAAGAAGACTGTCAGCTACTTTCTTGAATTCCTTTGATTTCAAAATAATTATTCTGTTCTATGATCAAACTCCTAATGCAGTTGTATTCTTTATCCGAGATTTCTACATATATTCTTTATCCATAAATATTTTTCTGTTCTATAGTGTACGTAAAAGTTGATTCAATATAGGTAGATTCATATTAGGCTCCTAGGAAGCGTTGGTAGAGTGTGAAGACAGACATCAGAAGTTTTTTTGTTTTTTTTTTGAGTTAACAGACATCAGAAGTTAGTCTATAGATTTCTGTGGAAATAAATGCTTCAAATGAAAAAGGTAGCTTGCATTTGAATTACTTTAACAATTGAAGGACTACATTGACATCTCAAGGGAAAATAAGAAGGAAACTGATATGCGTGCACTTTGACAGATGCACAATTTTTCTTTTCGATCTGCACCTTCTTTTTTCTTTTTGCTGCACTAGCAGCAGATGTTTCTTCCTTGTCATTTTTCTCATTTCAATAAATTGCTGACATCTTGCATTTTTCTCATTTCAATAAATTGCTGACATCATTGATATATCATATATGAAGTTCATGTTTTATCAGAAGATGCAATTGTATCTCATCAATGTGTTTGTAGGCATTGTGGAGGTAGATACTGAAATCTTTTCTTGACTATAATGAAAATTCTATGCTAAGAATGCATGTCAGGGAGATAAAGTTGACACTTATTTCCTAAACACTTGTTGTCCTGTAATTCTGGTCAATACAAAATTAAACTCAAGATAACAATGAAACAAAGTAAGCAAGCAGGAAACAATTCTGAAAAAAGAATCATGTATTTCATTAAAATTTGTAATGTTCAATTTGTACATAGTACATACAGAGTGGAAACTTAAACTACATATCCAAGGAATATAAATTTGAGTACTCGATGCCCATGTATGAGCCTCAACAACGGTTGATTGCACCTCAGCAATGCTTCAGCATGAGAATTTTGATAGGGACGTACAAACTTAGTGCACCTAGCAGAGTCGGTCGCCACATTTTCATCCACTCTCATTCTCTTCTGACCTGAACCTGCTCGATCTTGAACACTTGCTTTAGCTTCACATTGGCTTCTCCCACAAGACCTTCCAGGAAATACAAAATCAGGTATGTCCCTCTGTTTTACAAGGGACACACAGATCTCCATTCCAATCTTCTATGACACATACTCATCCACAGCACGCTTAAATTCATCAACACAACTCGTTATATCAATATGATACTGCTCACCTTCATTGACTGGAACTCCTTGTTTACGTTGTAGACCCATGAAGTATGAGCTATGAAAAGGTAGGGATTAGTCTGGAAAGTCACCTGGGTATGGGCGACACTGCAGCATGCCAGAAGTATTTTTCTCAATTTTCAATATCAATTGTCGGAGTCAGGACTCAACCCAGCCTTTCCATTTTCGGAAGTCTTCAGCATCCCCTGCCGTGATGCCAATCTGCAAGTAATTCTTATATTCTTCAAAGAAAGGATACGACTCAAACAAGGTATGCCAATCAGCCTCATGTCCTGCTTCCATAGCCTTGCAAATTTCATTTCCTCTCTTGAACTCCGCAGACATGATGCACAGAGCAGTGGAGGAGACATTGTAGCTAGAGTTCACACACGGATAAGCCGGAGTAATTATAGGCATCAAATGGTACCTGTCTCTTGGATTCCTTCTAGGATCCCACACCTGTGATCCAAGAAACAAAGGTCCATCTTCTTTGATGGCGCAGAGCATAATAGGATTTGGCCAACACCATTCCAAATAGATCCTGAAAAAGACACTAGCAAATTACGAAATGCGTTAGGGTAAAGTTGGCATACGCGAGCAACAAGCAACGCCCAGTTTATACCACCAAGAAATACAACAACATTGGAATAAAGACCACGGCACTTTGCCCACAGCCTAATAAACCTCAATGTGGTGCGAAAAGTTCGCACATTTGGGACTAAACCAAGAATCTGGTCAGTGACCCGACAACCATTAAGGCTACGAATCGACTGCTCATCATGAGGGCAGACACACGACAAAATAGAATCACTGGACATATCCAAAATGGTCAGGAACAACGGAAAGAGAAAGCCTAGCATAGACAAGATCAACCGAGACTCGATTCAATTTAAACTTAATAACAGGGACATAAGCATCATTCAAGTCAGTGACTTGTTCAGTCATGCACTCCAACATCGTATACAACATTCCAAAGAAATCATATTCCCTTGAAGCATAAACAGGCCCAACACAGAGTATCTAAATCGGCACCGGCGCCATGGACGCCCAACCTAAACGACCCAAAACTGAAAACCCTGGCATTGAACTCGACACCGAAACCCTTGGCCCTGAAAATGTTGTTGATCCACGTTTTGACGACCCCGTCGAGAATCGCTAGAACCCCTTCCCTAATCACCCGTTCTTGCCGGGTGGCATATCCGCCATTCTCTCTCAGGATCAACTCCATTTCGTTGGATTTCTCTACATCACGATGAGTAGGGAAATCCAACGAAATCGGGTCGGTTAAACCGAATCGGACACCATATACCTCAGCGCAAAGATTTTAAAGTCCTGAGTTTGAAAAGCTTCAGCTCCAGGCGAACCGTTGGCGTTCCCTCCTCACGAGATCGAGGAGGAACGCCTCCTCCTGGTCTAACCAGGATAGGGCGAAAGCCCTATCGAGGTTGACGCAAACCTCACCGCCGAGCGGGGAAGCAGGTCTCCGCCGCGGTGGTCTCTTCTTTGAGTCCAGTGGAGGTGGTGAAGGAGTACTGTACTGGACTCCATCCGAAAGACAAATACGAGACCCACTAATTGAAGTTGAAAGACAAGAATCAAAAACAAGGTATCAAAATCTTACACAAATTGCAGAACGAAATCAAAAATTCAAAGCGCAAACAGAAACCGAGAAACGAGATCAGAGATTGCAGAGCGAGATCGGAGATCAGAGAAACGAGAGCAGGAGCGTGAGACACAGCGACGAAGACACGTATGTATTTATAAATGTATTTAGACGCGTATTTCGACGCGTCTTGAGTTAAAGCTACGCTACTGAATCATTTACCCGTATTTGTTTTTATTTTATTATTTTTGTTATTATTATTATTATTTATTATATTCGTTGGGTTAAAAGGCTTTGGCGGGACTTCCATATTTGTTGAACAAGAGAGTGAAGCAACCCAACCGACCTCTTTTTGCTCTCTTCAGACTTTAGGTATCAATTCTGATTTATTTTCCTAAATTGCTGAGCTTGTTTTGCTGTTTTGCATAGTCCAACAACAAGGGTCGGTCATGAGAGATTTAAGGTCCGGTGTGACAAAAAAAATTGGCCCTTACAAAATTTTTATTTATTTTTCTTCAAAAAGACGCCACAAAATTAGGGTATTTTCTTTCTTTAAGTAGTTGGAGAAAATATCAAGAAAAAAATACTTGTGCAGACACTTTAATTTAATTTAAACAACGTGAATTACATTAATACTTGTGTCCTTGTTCTAAGTATTTGAAATTAATTAATAAAAAAAACATGCTTGCAAACAAAATTACCCAAATCTTAGAAACATGGAGCTCTAAAGCATTATTTGTAAAATAAATAAAAACTAATGGAATCTTCCTACGATTCTAACATCATAAGACTTAAAATCGGAAGACCTATTCAACTAATTGCACATCAATTTCAAATTTGAAATACTAAGAAATTTCATGGCTCTATAGATTTGATAATGGCTAGATTAACTAAAAATGAAGTAACCTCAATGTGTTGATCAATATTGTTACTGTTAAATGACAAAAAACATATAATATTCTTTAGACGAAAGGGAAGTTTCTCTCCGATTAATGCCGACTTTATAAATACTGTTGTGTTCTTTATTTGATAACAAAAGCTATATTATTATAGTATATATAAAGGGTATTTGCTATTAACACACTCTATCTATTTTTTATCCACACTTTTTTTTATATTTACAAACTTGTCACTTGAATTTGATTGATAATTGGTTCTCACCATATAGGGGTGTGTTAATAGCAAAAAAATATGTGTTAATAGCACTACCCTATATAAAGGGCAGTATAAATATGATAACTTATTACCTAATCCTAAACCTCAAACCACGTGTTTTAAATCTGGTGGTAAGAGTAGTCATAGCACAATTTTTTAATAATAGATACAAGGCCACAAATGTAACAAAATTAAAGAAACAAAAAGATTATGTGCCCCCCTCTGTCCCTAGGCCCCGTGCAGTCGCAGGGGCTGCACTGGGGTAAGGCCGAGCAACAAATAATGGGTTTATGAGATGCTAGGTTTATGTTCTTGACTTATTCGATTTTGAATCACAAGCATTTAATACATGACTCATTTGTTGTAAAGAGAGATGTACAGGAAGATGTTGTGTTCGTTTTATAGACCCTTTGCATTAGAGAACTTCAAGTCAATACATACAAAAGCCAACTAGTTGCTCAACTTGGAAGCAGCTTTGGCAACCCAATTTGATACTATGTTGCCTAAGTTGCACGAACACAGACATGGATATGGCAACACGACACGACATGACACGACACGGCGACACGGCAAAACTAAAAAACTGAGTTTCCGACACGGCATGGACATGGCAAACAAAATTATATATTTATGTATTTTTAATAAATAAAAAAGATACTAAAATATAATTATATATACACAAAATTTTATATAATTATGTAGGAAATAAGGAACTCATCGATTAATTACTAAGCTCAATAATCACTAATTAGAGAAATTGAATAAAGAGGTTGACCTTGGAAAGATTAACATATTGTTGTGACTTTTTTCAGCGGAGAGACTATCAGCTAGAGATTAACAAACATGAACCTTCAATATAACTTACTTGCCCCCATGGCTGGAGGAAGAGAGCTAGAGGCTATCAGCTACAATTGAATGGTTAACCGATTAAGAATAGTGAAACAATGATTATTTAGAAATTAGAAGAGATCAAATGAGGAGAGATTAAGGAAATGAAGACTCACCTTAGCAACCCAGAGGAGCTTGAGGCCGCTAGCGGAGAGAAGAGATCGAATGAGTGACGTTTTCTTCGTGTGCGTCGTTTCCTGACTTTGTTCTCTTTGTCTATGTGTGACTGCACTACAGACCTCTACTGCACCCATTTATTTGTTTATTTTTAAATGAAAAAAGCTGATGTGGCGTGTCATAAATAGATGTGTCGGGCTGGTCAACGTGTCAAAAAAATCAACTTTTCTAGACAAGCCACGTGACGTGTCAGACACGTATTTTGCCGTGTCGGGAGTGTCAGACACTCTGGCATTCCACCCATGTAGAGTGTCCATGCAACATAGTATGTTGCGCATGCAGTGACCATTCTCTTATTCAACCAGGTAGACAACTTCATTCACATGCTATTTGCACCGGGCTTTCCATTGTATTTCCATTGTGCTAGTGTTGTGGATGCCAAGAACTTTTTTTTTTTTTTTTTTGAGTAAAGGGCTGGTGCGGCTGCCCTAAGCTTTAATTAATGAAACTGTCGAATACAAGAATGAGACATTGAGCCTAAACCCCTGATTACAAAGACCTGAACTAATATTAGCAGTCTCTACACACATGTACTCAACTAGGCACCGACTAGCAAAGAGTGCTCTATTGGCTACTCTATTTGCTTTAACATAGTGGTGACATAACGGAAAGTTAACTCGACTATTGCGAAGCATAATTACCACAAGCACAGTTTTCCTACTATGTTGCCGCTGGAGGATAAATCCAACGACACTTAGCTTCATCCTGCCATTAGGTGACAACGACCATTTAACAAAGCAAGAAACTCGTCGCCTACCTAGAGTAGACAAGGCACTAAGAGTGCACAAACAGGCACTAAGCCCGACTAGCCTTACACTACCAATGTAATGACTTATTGCTCGCCTAAGGCGCAAATAAACTAAAAAACATAAATAAATAAAAGCATTTAAAATAAAACCAACCCAGGACTGACCCAATAAGAGAGCCCAAGCCCGAGCGGCACTACAGGAAAGAGGGAGATCACAAACAAGCCACCAAGCCCGGCCCAATCCTGTCAAAGTCGTCATCGCTGCATCTCTCATCTCGCCGCCCAACAACCGTCGTCGGTCCGTCATCCTTGATTTGCCCAGTCCTCCTAGAGAAACACCATTCCAGAACATCTCCAAAAGAGATTCCGACGCCGTCTTCGCTGCTCCAACGATGAGTACGGTTGAATGACGCCGTGCTAAATCTGAATACCAACACCCAAACACCACCGAGTTTGCTCGAAATGACCCAGATCGTGCCACCACCGACACAGCCTCGCTCCGGATCTGCCACCCCTTCCGGCGACGACACCATTGCAGAGAAAGCCCACACCTACCGGCCGTCCTAATCTCCCCCTTCCTCACCTCCCAACCATCCACTGCGATCTCTCGACAGAAACAAGGGCATCGAGAATCCCAGCTTCTCTAGACTCACTCGGAGTCGACAACATCCCGTCCGACCATGGCTATAGAGCCTGCCGCCGGGTAGGAGCAAACCCTACTTTTCTATCAAGCGCGTGCAAGCACGTTTTTTTTTTTTTCTGTACTTGTTCTTGCCAAGAACTTGTTTTTATCACCTTGATTTGAACAATATTTTCTCCTGAAACTATATGATTACTGATGTATATAGTAAATGTCCGTGATCCACCGACTTATACAACAATATGTCATCGTTAACCGTGTTACATTATGCAGATACGTAGTTTCGTACATGAGGTATAGTTCAGCTGTTTATGTATTTGTGAATTTTACCCCATTATTTATAAAAAAGAATTTATGTATTACTTTTGATTTTTATTTTTTACTTATTAATTAATATAAAAAATTGGATAGATAATTAATAAAATAATTTGACTCAGCTGAAAATAGCGGCCGAAGTCTGGAACTAATCAACATCTTGGGGATTTCTCTGGGGTTTAGTCGTTAGGGTTTTAGCACCATTTGAACAAGCTTCACTTAGCGATCACTACCTCTCCGCAACCCCTCACAGGTACAATTTTATTTCATCCACCCAAGAGCCAAAGCTTCTTTCTTTCTCTTTATTATCTTCTTCCTGCCTAACTGATCGGTCGGTGGTGATAAGATTAGATCTGAAAGACTTGATTTCTGGTGGTTTTTAACTTTTTATGGGTCAAAATGGGGTTTGTTCTGTTTAGTATCTGTGGAGCTGAATAGGGTGAGGGTTTGAAGCCTTCACAGCTTCTAAACGAATCCAAAGATTGTTACTTTGTTATTGTTGGCCTTGGTTTTTTGATAACTGTTTCTGGGTTCTCATTTGTGGGTTGACGAATAGTGCTGCGGCTTCTCCAAATTGATTGAATCCTCTGTTGAATATGTAGTTGTTTAGATTGTTCTGTATCGTTTAGGTTGATTTGGTTGTTTGATTTTGACTGCTTTGCGATGACTTTGATGATCTTTACAATCTTTTTTTATCAGTCTTTGCAAACCCGTTAATATAGGTTTTCATTTTTGCCTTTCCATTATCAATTATTTTGAGTTAAGGAGGTCACAATAGCATGTTTCGATTATATAAATTGGGTCTGCAGCTGCTCCATCTTTGCCTTGATTTACAAGTAGTGTCAGCCTCGTTGTCTTTGTCTTGCCAGTACCAGGATTTTACAGAATTCTGATGTTGCAAACTTTAGGGTGTTTTGACTGCAAAACCTTGCTGGTGTTTGTTTGTTGCTTGCCAATTGCAGTCTGCAAATTCAGCACTCATATTTTGTTTCTTGGATTATGATTCAAGACTTTGTCTTTGCACTAAATGATCTCAGTTTTAATTGAACACTTGGGTTGATCCACGTTTCATATGGTTTCATTATATTTCATCTATGTTCTCTTTGACTCTTTGTTTTCTTAGTTTTGTTCGTGAAGTTTGTGTTATGATATTTCTTATCTGCATACTCTGATGAGCTTCCAGGCCAATGCAATTTAGGCTTGGGTGATTATTGGTGGGTTCTTCTTTTTATCTGCACATTTCAATAGTTGGTCTCTGAAATTCTGGTGACCTTCCAGGCCAATGCAATTTAGGCTTAGGAGATTAGTGGTGGATTCTTATTTTTATCTGTGCATTTCAGATAGTGTGTTTAGCAATCCTACTTTTATATATTCAATTGATTAATTAAAATGTTGTTTTTTCTTTTAACCCTTCTATTGTTTACAAAGCATGAAGTATCATCTCTTATATGTCATTTTAATGTCCTTAGTTACCCACTAACTATGGTATCATCTTCAGCTATGGCTTCCAAAGGTAGGACAAGTAAGAGGAAGAAATCAAAACATCAATATGTAATATATGACTGATGTAAGGTCCTTTGGGATAGAAAGTCACCTCCTTAAATGTAGAACACATAATTCCTCTGTTAAACACATCAAAAGTAGTTTTGATGTATAAGTACACACTGCAACAACCCGCGACTAGGCACGGGCAATGTGTCTAGTACAATCTATGCAAGAAACTGTCTTCGTTTTTCAAGTGCAATTGATAACCATTTTTCAGTACGATGTGTCAAACTAGGTCATATGGTTTTTCATCGTTTATTTACCATGCTAAACTTTAAGATGTTTTCATACATCATAAAGTCGTACATATACTTTTTTATCCTTTGTCCATTTCTTTGTTGTTTTCTATGAAGAACTGGCATGTAGGTGTTTGAAACTAAACTAGCTATTTATCTCTTTTATACTGAATTCTTTGTTTTCCTATGTAGTTGAAAAGGATTACAAACAAAACTTGTCGATTTGAGTGAAAGTAGAAGTTACCCTTAAAAATGGCTGCAGCTTTGGCTTCAAAGTGTTCTCGTGGTACGTTGTTTTTCAACTCAATATGTGTGCTTTTATATGCCTTTCTCCTATATTAAGGTCTAATTCCATGTTATTAGTGATAAGAAATTAACTGTAAATACTGACTTTTCTATATTCAAGAATGTCTTATGTAGCAAGTACATTGGACATACTTGCTAAGAATTATATTGATTTGGGAAACTGTAGCGAAGTAGTTTGAGGTAGAGAATTATATAGCTGTTGATTTAAACTATTGCAAAAACTTCCTAATACAAATCAACCTTACGTTTTGCTTCAGCATAAGCGCATTGTTTAAACTCCAAACTCATGTAAATTTATAGTTTGTTGCATCAGACTTTTGGTAACTGGGTAAAAGCGGTTGTTGGTATATTTGGGATTGAGCTGGTCTGGTCCACTAACCCTCTTCCTTGCATGATACTAATATAACATAGTCCAGCCAATGTGAAAGGATGCTGGACTTCTCAAATACTGGTTCTTAGATAGTATTCTTGGTCCCTTATGTTTTTTAGTGTATACGGAGTGCATGTCTGGGAATATATATAGCTCTCCATACATATGACTGAATTGTATGTTTCTGATATTCAAATTAGGGCCTTTTGGTTTTTGCGTTTTAATTATTTTCTTGCATATTGACTCACCGTGATCTATTTAATGTGCTGGAAAACAAACATAGTGGGCCGTTCGTTTTTTGGGGGCCTCGGCAACAACTTGTCTGGCTTATTGAGCGGATCACATGAGATGACATGCAACACTTTCTTATCTCAGGTTAGTGTCTAGATGTTTCTTCTCTTATAATGAGTAGGTAATGTTTAGGTTGTACATAATTCAGTCTCCTGTAATCTTGTATTGTATAGAGTATAGAAGGATCAAGATAATTCAGTCAGTTTTGAGAGGCTTAAATGGAAGCTTGGTGCTGTTTCTGAGTGCAATGATTGAGAATTGTTATTTAATTCCAAATTGTTCTTTATACCTGCTGATATGTTTAGGTCAAGACGTTTCTCTTTACCGGGTGGATCAGTAATCAATTTGGTTATACAGATGCCAGATATATCATTCTAATCAACAAAGAAAAACTAGGACTGGGCAGTTTAGATAAAAATCAAAGCATTCAAGAAAAGGACTAGCTTATTTCTTACAAAAGTACATGTATGAGGGTGTTTAAATCCACATAATTAGTTTATCATGGAAGTCATGGTGAACCAATCATGCTAAATGCCCTTAAGATTCTACTTGTTTGATACTCGGTAACTTGGTATGACACACATGAGATTGATTTGTTGATTTCTTTAACAGCAACAAAGGACTTTCATACAAATGAGGACCATTCTCAAAGTCGTGGACAACTCAGGGGCAAAGAAGGTGATGTGCATACAAGCTTTGAAGGCGAGGAAGAAAGGGGCAAGATTGGGTGACACAATTGTAGCATCAGTAAAGGAAGCCCATCCAAATGGAAAAGTGAAGAAAGGAAAGGTAGTGTATGGTGTGGTCGTTCGTGCTGCCATGCAACGAGGTCGCTGTGATGGGAGTGAGGTTAAGTTTGATGACAATGCTGTCGTACTGGTTGACAAGCAGGGCCAGCCAATTGGGACTAGAGTATTTGGACCTGTCCCACATGAGTTGAGGAAGAAAAAGCATGTCAAGATTCTTAGTTTGGCAGAGCACATTGCCTGAAGTGCATAGCATAGCACAATTGAAACCAAATCTACAATAACAACAGAATGTTGTCCTGTGTTTTTTTTTTTCTTCATTGCGTATACAGCTAAAATCTGGTGTTAAGATTAACAATGCTCATGAGCCGTGCTTTTAACTAGGATGTTCAGCTCTCCTGCCAAACTCCCTTGCATGACACCAAATTTCTAGTTTTTGTTTTTTTTTTCAATTCAGTTGGAATTAGCACTTGACGATTATGATGATTAGGCTTATTTCTCCTCTTTTCAAATTAATGTCAATCACTTGAGACCAATATAGGTCTCTGCTGAACATTTAATAGTTAACAAAATTGCCATTCTGCTGAATCTTCCATACTACAAATATAGGCATCTCTGGTAAGTATAGTCTGTTGCAGGAGAAATCACTAATAACAAAAGATAGTAAAGTAAGTTTGAGAACTATTCATTGATAGAGGGGAGTGGGAGTGGAGGTAAGTGAGGTGGAGATTGCGGAGAGGAAGCCTTTGGATGACACTGGAGGTACGGTTTTGAATCCCGGTGGGAATGGGAAATTTAGTTGTGATAGGGATTCGTCGAGTGTTGGTGATGTGAGTGAGTGTCTTTTAGAGGATTACAAAGTGCCTTTTTAGGGTGAGGGGAATTTTAGAATTTGATATTTTTTATTGGGAGAAAAATCTCTAGATTTAAGGTTAGTGGGCATTTTCCTTTAAGAATATTTGGACGTCGTTTCCATGTTCCTATGATCAACTTGTTGGCTTTAGGGTTTGATCGACAAAGTTTCCAATTAGTAACTGGTTATATATATGGCCTGGACTCTTAGATTATGAATGATGAATAGAGATTGTTTAAACCTCTTACTTTCCATTAACCTTGAATAAAAAAGTAGCACATTTACTCAATTATTAACTTTTGATTTTTAGCAGTAACTTGATGTTTAGGCCTTCATATGTGTGATATCTGAAAAGAAGTCTTGTTTGCCCATCCACAAACCATTCTCTTTCTCTTTTGCTAATTACAGCAAGCTCCACCCTTCTGAAGCCCGCATGCCACTAGAAAAATGTCCCCAAAATTGGATCTGACTAGTGATTTGGGCACCAGAACAACTCTTGTTTAGGCCACTTGTGAGCATGTTCATATTAACCTGGATCAGTAACAAATAAAATAAAGAGAAATCTTTAAATCTTGAGTCTTGGAAATTCAGACTTTCAGAATGTTTTAAACACGGTTCGAAGAAAATGGGATGTAAGGTATATACTTAGCAGTATTGCCTGGCCAATGCTCGAATATGAAAGGTTGACAAAATTTCCAACCAAACGAACCAACAATAGTTACTGTTACAATCACAATAATAGTATAACAAATCGACTCATTCTCAGATTAGTAGAGTACATAGTATCATATGATTCGTCATTGAACAGCATCACTTTTCTTTCCCAAAATTGTAGTGAGCCCTGGGCTCGAGCTTCTTGGCATCGTTCAGTTTTCTGACAGCCTGAAACATTATAACAAAAGTTAATCAAGAAAGTCTTGAAACATTATAACAGAAGTTAATCAAGAAAGTCTTGAAGTTTACGCAGAATATTAGATATGAAACCATTTTGTATCATGTAGTTTGAACTCTCGTTTACCTTCATGAAATCTTCTTGAACAACGTAATCCCGTTCAGCACGTATGGCAAACATCCCAGCTTCAGTACATATGTTCCGTAGATCAGCCCCATTAAAGCCCTGAAATCAAGACAATGCATCTAATTGATAAAGGATGTAAAAGCAACAAGTTATAACTAATTAGTGATATAAACTCATTATATGGTGCAAACCTCAGCAAGCCTGACAATTGCCTCATAATCAATTTCCCCATGTTTGGATATCCCAGCAGCATGGATTTTGAGAATTTCCATTCTTGACTGTTCATTAGGTAATGGAATCTCTATCTTTCGGTCTAGACGCCCAGGGCGGAGTAGTGCAGAATCTAAAGTATCAGGTCTATTTGTCGCCATTATGATTTTTACCTAAGAAACCAAATTAAAACCAACAATTAATTCATTGAAACATGCCAACATATGTAGCATGATACATAAGCTAGCTTGGTTTAAATTATATCCAGAATAGGTACCTTGCCAAGCTGGTCGAATCCGTCTAGCTGGTTAAGCAACTCCATGAGTGTTCTCTGCACTTCTCTGTCTGAACTACTCCCTTCACTCAAACGTGCTCCACCAATTGCATCGATCTCGTCCATAAATATGATACAAGGCTAGACACCAAATAAGTAACAATAAGCATATTTCATTTAGAACAGTAATATACATAACTGAAAATTGCTCAATGGATATAGGCTCCAATTACCTGGTGATCACGAGCGTAATTGAACATTTCCCTTATCATTCTCGCACTCTCACCAATGTATTTATCGACAATTGCGCTTGATACAACCTATACTCATGGATAATAGTACAAACATGTGAGTAGACAGATAAAAAAGATTTCGTTATCGTAGTGAAAACCACACAGCAAGAACAGCGTACTACTAACCTTCAAAAAGTTAGCATCTATATTGCTGGCAATTGCTCTAGCCAGCAATGTCTTTCCTGTTCCTGGAGGTCCATAGAGAAGAACACCCTTGGGAGGTTTGATCCCCACTCTAAGAAAGAGCTCAGGATTCATTAAAGGCAGCTCTATAGATTCCCTAAGATCTCGTATCTGATCGGATAGGCCTCCCACAGAAGAGTAGCTAACATTACCTGGATCTTCTTGAAGCATATTATACACAACTGGATCAACCTGCAAATCAACAACATGTAAGAATGTTGAAAACTACAAAATTTTGAATGTGGAATTGTATTTCAAAGCATGCAAATTGGACAGTAATTACTTGTCTTGGAAGATGCCTCATGATAGTCAAAGTAGTGATGTCCAAAACTACACGAGTGCCCGATATAAGTTTTTCTCTGGGGATTTTAGTGCGACAGCCTACCACATACCGAGGGCCACTACTTGCCTTTACCAACACTGAATCAATGAAAAGAAAAGATTGTTACTTCCACTCAGACAAAGTAAGCTAACAATACATAGCAATCTTACTGATAGAGTTTACAGCAGTTAACTAAGATATAGCTTATGAGTTGTGACTAATTTCAAGGTTCAACTCTGCTACTTTGCTCCTTCCTTTACTAGAGAACATAATTTTCATCTTCAGACTCCCATAATGTAAAAGCTGGTTTTTGATCTTATTATAAAATTCCAAAAAAGTGCCAAAGGGAAAGAGAATTTCGTACCACGTCCAACTTCGAGCTGCGACAGAACTTCCCCTACAATCTGTCCTACACTTTGTAAGGACTTCAAATCATCTTCAGTTTTCTCATATTCCTTCTTTGCAGACCTCAGTTTATCTCTTGCTGCATACCATCCAATTGAAACAAAACAAAACATGAATCCAACTTCCAATACTTTTCAATCCATTACAACAAATTGTACCCTATATATACAAATTACAAAGCAAGAGCTAAACAACACATAAATCAATCAAAACACACATAACAGGATTGGTCGATTGAAACTCATAATGCAAACCCTGCAACATGCTATTACAAGTTTACAATACAGCAATATAGACAATTCTATTGTATTAGCAAGGAGAAGAAAAAGGAAAACGATATTCTGATGAGGGATAAGGGTATGCGGCGAGTCTAACCTTGCTTTACATGAGCTTCCAGTACCTTATGTGACAGTAACTTCCTGCGGTAATCCTCTATCGTCGTCATTGAAGCTGAAACTGAACAAACAAACAAAAAGAAGAACAAGGGTTTAGGGTTTAAGGTGCAATCACAATTAACATGGATAAACAACGATACGTAGAATATACATGGTTTTAAACTTGACTGCATAAACAATAAGAGATGGAGGACATGGGGAGATCTACCTATCTTTTTCGCCAGAAAACTGAAAGAGAAACAATGTGGACGCCTTGGAGAGATTATTTGAAAATTGATGGAAGACGGAACGTAGCCAAAGAGAGACTTTTAGATTTTTATTTATTTATTTGGTTTAGGAGCGCCATTAAATGCAGACTTTAGGATGGGCCTTTATGAGGGAAAATTGTGCTAGTCCTTCTTTTCATGGAAGAAGATTTCTTATTGCAAAAGAAAAGAATATTAAACCTTCCAAAAGAAAAGAGGATTATGTAGTGGGGTGGGTGTGGCTTGGTTTGGATCAGTATGAGGCCCAAATCGGCTGCAACTAAAACATTTTTTCGGTTTTGCTATATTTCAAACCGTAACTGCATTTTTTAAGGAGTAAACCGATTATTTCGGTTACCCTACTTTTTTGATGTGATGCGGGTCGGTTTTGATGAGTGGACCGATTTGTTTATTTCAACTAGAAAGGGAAACCCAAAGTCATGCTTATTGTCAAACAAACACTGCAAACTTGAACAGAAATTGGTTTTTGTATGTATCACAAACTAAAAGTTCCACTAATAGAGAAATAAAAACTAAAAAAAAGTGTAAATGAAATCTAAAGAGGGCGATGCCGCAACCAAACTGTATTTATACGGTTTAATGTGCTGTGGCTATAATTTGACACCATTTTAGTTTGTTGCGGTTATTAAATCATTTTTTCGGTACAGTTTGAATCGGTAACCGTATTAGGGTACAAATTGCCTAAAACTTGACCATGGAGTCCAATGCCCCAAACCTTTTCCGATTTTAGCTCCACATATGATCTTATTTTAGGTAGCCAAGAAGCACTCTGGGTACGGTAGGGTTTGAAACAGAGCCTCATGCAGTCATGCCCCAACCAAGAAGCCTTCTATCCTTATACGATAAGGAAGAGCCTTTAACCACCGCCAGCACTACCATGACCAGCCATCCATGGATCCTTTGTCAATAGAGATGGAAAGGCTGCCAATGATTGGCAACTCTGAAGGAGAAAGACAGAAGGGGAACAAGAGGTCTGGTCACCAATCCAGCTCAAGAAACCTCAATTTGCTACGTTTTGCAGTAAGATGAGCAAAAGATCAAATGATAGAACAAACATAGAAAAGGAGGGTCTGCTTATATTTAACTCTATCTAGCTAAAGACGTGAGTGCTGATACGGTTATTCCAACAAGACATTATACATATGGTTTAGGTCCCTGCATTAGGGTTCAAGGGCAACAGTTTTGCTGCCTAAAACACACCGCTGCAAATTCCATGGCCAGGTCCATTCAGCCTCACTTCCCCAACACTAAGAAGAGAAGACAGTCCCACTATGGAAGAGGACGACAGGATTCTTTCATAGTAGGACTGTGTTTCGGCCGGTTTGTAAAGCACATAGAGGTGAGAATCCAAATACAATAAAAGATCAAATATCAGGATATACAAAGTTGCACATAATTCTTTAAAAATTTGACTGCTTGAACAACTGAATTCTTGACAGACACTATAATGAGAAGGACCAGAGCAGCTTGTAACAAAAGAAAGAGGAAGCAGTGCGCCAACACAAGAAAGTCTATTCCAGCGGACACTGTCTCCCTTGGAAAATAGAAATGCACAAAATCCCAACCGACAATGTAATTGATATCAGACATTTTGCGGGACAAGCCTGTAAAAATCATCAAAGGGCTTCAATGATGCATAATTTTTTCTCATAATTGAATTACTTGATAGAAAAAGTTCATTTAGCATAAAAAGACAGATCAAAGAACAAGTTATGGCTCCTGTGAAAATCCGAGAAACAATTTAATTGTGAGCCAACACTGATATTAACTACAGAAGAGGTCTTAAAAGTACAGTAAACTAGGCAACAAACAGACTGTTCAACAATGATGGTACGAAGATCTAATGAACTCACGAGTAAATGTTGTCCAAAAGAAACGGAACAGTAGAAGTTCCTTCTGGAACCTGTTTTCTAGTACCACCTTCCACATTTCATAAATAAATAGTCCAACAGACAGCAGATGCTTGGAGTTTCTATTAACTCTTGGGTTTAATTCAAAGTTGGCCTCATTCCTTCCCAAAATCAGCATTGTAGTGTGCACTAGATTCCAGCTTCTTGGCTTCGTTCAACTTTCTTACAGCCTGATACATTATAAAAATAAATAAATAAGAAAATAAATAAGTGCAGCAATATTTGCACCACTTTTATGCTACACAAAAATTATGAATGTCACAACATATATATTGTAGATAAGATAAATATTTGAGTTCCCTAGAACAGTGTTATTATTCCTCCCAAAATTAAGGGAAAGGTCTTGGTTTCCACAAGTCAAGTAGAGTAACCTTGTCAAACCCCTTGGGCACAGATGCACAAACAAAGCTATTCCGCAACCCATACATTGTACCCTCAATTTCACCCACAATATTCCATTACTACTTTTTACACATTTTTGTTAAATCTATGACAATTAAGGCATATAAAGCTATCCACACTCTCTCGTCAAATTCAAGGTTAAAGTAGTTCCAGACTTCCAGCATAGTTGTGACCCAATACAACATGAACCAGCAAACCCTAACAATATCAAAATGTTGTCTCATTCCATTGTTTTTAGAACCGGAGTTTATGATTCAATAGTATCAACATAATGCCCGTAACAGATAGCAGGCATCAATTCAGGCACAAGATTGACTGGTGACAAGTTGCTGGCATTAATTTAGGATCAGTTCATCTCTAGTTCATTATTGTTCACAAGAGTATATTAGACTGTATTCAACAATTACCTTCATGAAATCCTCATGAATGACGTAATCGCGTTCAGCACGGATCGCAGACATCCCAGCTTCAGTACAGACATTCCGCAGATCTGCTCCGTTAAAGCCCTGAAACGAAGACGGTTCATCAAATTGTTGGGGGTAAAGGATGGAAACAATTTATTTTCAATAGAGAAGCATAAGATGCTCACCTCAGCAAGCTTCACAACTGCCTCATAATCAATTTCCCCATGTTTAGCTATTCCAGCAGCATGGATTTTAAGAATTTCCATTCTTGATTGTTCATTAGGCAATGGAATCTCTATTTTCCGGTCTAGTCTCCCTGGCCGAAGAAGTGCAGGATCTAGAACATCAGGTCTGTTTGTCGCCATGATCATTTTCACCTTCAAAAACCATCAAAACATGATAAGATATGATTGCTCATTTGCCATTTGCCATAAAAAGCTTTTACAAGGACAAAAAGATAGATAAGTTTGCATCCATTTGTTCTGAATTATCAACATGAATGAGAACTCAAGTACCTTTCCAAGTTGATCAAATCCATCTAACTGGTTAAGCAACTCCATGAGTGTTCGTTGGATTTCACGGTCTGCACTTGTCCCTTCACTAAAACGCCGTCCACCAATAGCATCGATCTCATCCATAAAAATGATGCAGGGCTAGACATGAAGTCAACAAATAAGGTATGCTTCCAAACAGTAAATGAACAGTGCAAATTCTAAACAAATCTCAAGCACCAACCTGGTGATCACGAGCGTAACCAAACATTTCCCTTATCAATCTTGCACTTTCACCAATGTACTTATCAATAATGGCGCTTGATACAACCTACATCAACAGGAAATAGTATGTATGAGCAAACAGAAACAATAAGCATGCTCTGCTGCATAAAAAGTGAAACCTCAGTATAGCAGCCAGACACAACAACCTAACCTTTAGAAAGTTAGCATCTATGTTGCTTGCAATTGCTCTGGCTAGTAATGTCTTCCCTGTTCCCGGAGGTCCATATAGAAGAACACCCTGGAATAATTCAATAAATTAAGTAATAAATAAATGAAGTAATAATTTTTCTAAAAATGATAAAATTACTAGTGTGAGCGTGATAACATTACTGGACATGTCACTCATAGTACGAAGTCAGCAATGCTATATAAAACTTACCTTGGGTGGTTTGATGCCCACTCTAAGGAAGAGCTCAGGGTTCATTAGAGGCAGCTCTATAGACTCCCTAAGTTCTCTGATCTGATCTCCTAGCCCTCCCACAGCAGAGTAGCTAACATTACCAGGATCTTCATGAAGCATATTATACACTACTGGATCAACCTGAAATTCAAATAAAGCAAGAACGTTCAAGGATAGGCAGAAACACAATGTCAATTCATATCATTAATAATAGAATCGCAATCACCTCTCTTGGAAGAGCCCTCATGATAGTCAGGGTAGTCATATCCAAAACAACCCGAGTGCCCGCTACTAGTTTTTCTTTGTCCACTTTACTGCGACAGCCCACCACATACCTAGGGCCACTACTTGCCTTCACTATCACTGAAGCAACAAAAGCAAACCGAGTTACTTGGACAGTCCTCAAGCAAAAAGCATCTCGAAACAAAAATGCATTCAACAAAAGTTTCCATTTCCTACTTAGAAACCGATCAATATCACAATCAGCAAGAGTTTGCAGGAACTATGTTTCAAACAAAGAAAGGTCCAAACTTTACTTACAGCGTTCGTTATCGAGAGGTCTCAGAACTTCCCCTATAATCTGGCCAACACTTTGAAGCGACTTCAAATCATCTTCAGTTTTCCCAAACTCCTTCTTAGCTCCTCGCAAGTTTTCTCGCACTGCAAAACCCGAAACAACCAAATTCAGAACCAAAACAAATTCCTCATACAGAAACCCAATTCACAACAACACAGTATACAGAAACCCACTGCCCAGAAACTAAATCAACCGAAATCAACATCTAGGGCACCAAAATCAGAACCCAATCGGCTCAATCGAAAATCGAAACCCTAGAAGAGCGGAAGGGACTAAAAATTAACGAATCGGAAACGATTCTAGTTCGCGATAGAAGAAAAGGGACTAGGGTTTGAATCTGACCTGCGCGGACTCGGGAGTCGAGCTCCTTGTGCTGGAGTAACCTCTTGCGGTATTCGTTGACGGCGTTGCGACGTCGTACGGCGTCCTCCGTCTCGGTCGACGTCATCGCGGCTGTGATGGGGTCTCGGAGAAACGAGACAAAAGGCTCTCGAGGCTTACGGGAGGAGAAGAAGAAGAAATCTGAGAGCTGTTTCGGTCTTTTTTCTCTTTTAAGTGGGAGCTGTATTATCAAGCAAGCAAGCTAGTTATACTGATTTACTCTCACCGGAAGATAGAAAGTAACAAAAGATAAATAAATAAATAATAACAACAACAACAACGATAATAATTTAGATAAATTATCGAAAAAATAATAATTTAAATAAAAAATTACCCACGAACATAACGACAAACCCCTGATCTTGATCGAGTGACATGAGACACATACATGTTCCCGCAGCTCTTAGTTATAGATTATGAGTGACAAGAAATTTACATATGTCATCACACAAGACAAAAATGTTAATTACATATGTCGTCACACAAGACAAAAGTGTTAGTAACATAACTCAAATACGGAGTGAGGCACAACCGCAAGCATGAATACACAATCAAAACCACGCAACACGAGGCATTCTCAGAAGCTCACTCATCACAATATTATTCTCAACTGAACAAGCTTACCTTTGAAGTTACGATAGTAGTCAGTGCACTATTTTCTAGTCCGATCGTAGCCTCATCAGTTTTTACTGATACCACATTATTTCCTTTTCCTACTTCTATTTTTATAAGAGGTACTGGAAAACATCTTCTATCAATTCACACCAAATGTATACAACGTTTGTTGCAGAGTGTTAATGTATAATTAATATGTTCTTGTGTTTTCCTGTATGGCTGATTTACCTAGGGTTATAAATAATATACAGTAAAACAATATCTTATATTTATTTTTATTTGTAAGGATCTAATTCTTAATTTAAGCCTTTTTAATTGTAAATACTGAAAAAAGAAAAACTTATCATCCTCTCTCTTTAGCGGCGCTAGGGTATCGATGAACAACCAAACTTATCATCCACAGTTTTGAAGACAAAACAAACAACGACCACCCCCAAGCTAGCACAAAAACCAACATATCTGGATCCTTCGTCCATCCTTGAGCCAAACTCATGTAAGAGACTAAAAATGCAAAGAGAAATGTCGTTCGGCAGCGAAACCAAGCGTCGGCGAAGCCCAAACAGCTGCCAAGACAAGGCTGCCACCAGACGAGATGGAATTTGCACTCATCGTTTAGCTAGGGTTTGGTCTGGATCGGCGCTCTCACCCCTCTTTGCTACTTTGTCACTTCCCCCACTTCACCAGTCTTATACTAATATGCCCGAGTATTAGGCACGTAGGGAGAGAACCCTCACTTGCACAAAAGCCTGATTTAGCAACATATTAGAGAAACAACTCTTGACCATTTCAAAGTTTGTCTCTCATTTTTTGTGGAAACATTTCAAAGTTAGTCTATGGCTCACCGTTAAACTTCCCTTGGATTTACTAACAATAGAGTATCAAATAAAACAAACTTCCAAAGCAAAGGCAAAGATATATCTCTCCACAAATGATGCCACATTCTTGGGATTTCATAGCCTCTGTCGGCTGTCACCTCCTCCTCTCCACCTATAATCAACAAGAACAATAACAGAATTACCTCTTGAAAATAAAAATAAAAAAATAAAAAACCAGAAAAACATAAATACAAACCCAACAAAAAAAAATAGCAGTTATAGATACAAAGAGCTTCTCTTGTTCAAGAATACATTCCCAAGTTCTCTTCTTCTGCTCAAACCTCCTCACCCAGGAGGGATGGAGATAGAAAAGACACCACCCAACAAGAAGTATCTTTTTCTATCCTCCTCGCCATCATCATCGTTAACAACCAGATACATGATGGCTATCCTCCTGGTCTTTGTATATGCACTCCTCTGCAACCCCACCATTGTCGTCTCCGAGCCTTCCTCCACCACCTTCACCCCGCAAGACAACATCCTCATTGCATGTGGTGCCAAAGATCCCCCCAAGCTACCCGATGGAAGGGTCTTCAAGACGGATGCACAAGCCAATCAATATTTGAAAGCAAATAATGATAACAAGGTGTCTGATGAAAAGGCAGATGTGCCTTCTCCTCTTTTCACCTCGGCTAGGATTTTCACAAGTGAAGCCACTTATACGTTCCACATGGGAAGGCCTGGGTGGCATTTTGTTCGCCTCTATTTCTTCCCCATTCAGAACTCTGTGTCTGATCTTCAGAAGGCAACCTTCAATGTCATGACAGATAAATACACTTTGCTCCATAGTTTCAATTTCAATGAGGCCGCTAAAAACAACACCCACAAAACTCTTTTCAATGAGTACCTTCTCAACGTGACCGAGCAACAATTCTCCATCAAGTTCTCTCCTGAGAAGAACTCCGCGGCATTCATCAATGCAATCGAGGTGGTTTCAGCTCCGGATTATCTCATCGGGGACACGGGTAACAACCTTCAACCATTGAACCAGTTCCAAGGATTGTCCAACTTTGGATATCAAACTATGTATAGGGTAAACATGGGAGGACCCTTGGTGACCTCGGTCAATGACACATTAGGACGAGAGTGGATACCTGACGAACAATTCATCAAGTCCAAGAACATGGCCAAAGTTGCCAAGGTTGAAAGTAAAGCTATCAAGTATCCTCAAGGGCTGACACCCCAAATAGCTCCACCATCAGTTTATTCAACCGCTGCGGAAATGGCAGATGAAGGTAATCAAAAGTTCAATGTAACATGGACCTTTCCGGCTGAAAATGCATATGGTTACTTGATCAGGTTGCATTTCTGTGACATTGTGAGCAAAACACTTGGTACCCTTTTCTTCAATGTCTACATTAATGGAAACGTGGCCATAAGTGAATTGGATTTGTCAGCAACCGTGAATGGTTTGGCAATTCCATTCTACAAGGACATTGTGGTCAACTCTTCATTGATAAACAACGATGGAGTCACTGTCCAAATCGGTCCGTCTAAATTGCAGAATGGTGTTCAAGATGCTATTCTAAATGGTGTAGAGGTCATGAGAATGAGCAATTCTGTTAATAGTTTGGATGGAGAGTTTGGAGTCGATGGAAAAGAGGCAAACCCAAGTAGCGGAGGTGGGGTTCACAAGGGAGCGGTGGCTGCAGTCGGATTTGGTTTGATGTTTGGAGCCTTCATAGGCCTTGGGGCAATGGTGTACAAATGGAAGAAGAGACCTCAAGATTGGCAGAAAAGGAACAGCTTCTCTTCTTGGTTACTGCCTGTACATGCTGGAGACACCAGCTTTATGTCAAGCAAGAACTCTGTGGGAAAGAACATGTACTCTTCCACTATGGGTCTTGGCCGATTCTTCTCTTTCGCAGAGTTACAGGAAGCTACCAACAATTTTGACTCGAGCAAAATCATTGGTGTTGGTGGATTTGGCAATGTGTATATTGGTGTGATTGATGATGGGACTAGTGTTGCGGTCAAGAGAGGAAACCCTCAATCTGAACAGGGGATTACGGAGTTCCAAACAGAAATCCAAATGTTGTCGAAGCTCAGGCACAGACATCTGGTCTCTTTAATTGGCTATTGTGATGAAAACGAAGAGATGATCTTGGTTTATGAGTTCATGTCAAATGGACCATTCAGAGATCATCTGTATGGTAAGGACTTGCCACCATTGTCATGGAAACAAAGATTGGAGATATGCATCGGCGCTGCTCGTGGGCTTCACTACCTTCATACGGGAACAGCACAAGGCATCATCCACCGCGATGTTAAGACAACAAACATCCTTCTCGATGATCAGTTCACCGCTAAGGTTGCTGATTTCGGGCTATCTAAAGATGCGCCAATGGGACAGAACCATGTGAGTACCGCTGTGAAGGGAAGCTTTGGGTACTTAGATCCTGAGTACTTTAGGAGACAGCAATTGACAGACAAATCCGATGTCTACTCATTCGGAGTTGTCATGCTCGAGGCATTGTGCGCTAGGCCTGCTATCAATCCAGCACTTCCAAGAGAGCAAGTCAACTTGGCCGATTGGGGAATGCAGTGGAAGAGGAAGGGCTTGTTGGAAAAGATAGTGGACCCTCTACTCATCGGAACCATCAACCCTGAATCCATGAAGAAGTTTGGTGAGGCTGCCGAGAAGTGCTTACTAGAGCATGGTGTGGATAGGCCTACAATGGGAGATGTGCTGTGGAACTTGGAGTATGCCCTGCAACTTCAAGAGGCGTTCACAGAAGCAAAGGGTGAAGATGATAGCGTTACCGTCAACGCTCCTGCTGATGCTGCAGCTGCCTCTCTAGCTGATGCTGATGCTGCTGCTTCTACTGCCGCAGCCTCGGTACCTCACCCAGCTTCTATCTTAGAGGAGGAAGAAGCTCCCCCTGCAGAACAGACAGTAAATGACCAATCTGGAACAGCTATGTTTGCTCAATTTTCTAACCTCAATGGTAGGTGAAGTTTGAAATTCTAGTCCCGTATTAATTAACAAATTATACATGGTCTAGTACTTCAATGTAATTCATGAAGGAGCAAATTATAATGATGAACGTTCCTCTTTTTCTTGAAGTTGGGGTTATTGAACTATTTATGCTTGTACAGTAACGTATGTGGAAAATGTGTAACATCTAGTACAATACCATTGATCCTATACGTATAACTTTGGTATATATATTCAGTTCATTGTGTAGACTTGTAGCATAGATCATAGATGAAACTGAAACTGCATTATTGGTAATTTGGTATCGAGCCGAAGGGATTTCATTGTTGTTATAGATTACGTACATCCAACAATGATTAAAGTTGTTATAGATCTGAAAGGAATTGCTGACACTTGACCTATGCAAACCACAAAATCTAGAATCAATGAAGCTTTACTTAACACAAAAAAAACAAAAACAAAAAAATTAGAATCCAGAAAAAATAAAATGTATGAGATTATGCAGCAGAACCATAGCAGGAAGCCGAAAAGCTTGTTTCTTTTGCATGGCAATTAACGACCAAAACGACGACGTCGGTTTCGGAATCACCATCCTCCTCCCTTAGGGATTCGCCACACTGTCGTGGACGACTTGGCTGGCCTTAAAGCAAGTGGCAAAGATCAACGAGACCGCTTTTCGCCTTGACGGCCCCGTCAACCGCCATCTCCTAAACCTCGTCGACTTCAAGGCCTCACTAAAGTCCGCAAACGGCGTCACCTCCTCCGACGTCGTCGTGGACCCCACTCGTGATCTCTGGTTCCGCCTCTTCGTCCCTGACGTCGAAACTGAACGAGTCCTCCTCTCTTCCCGTCGTTATTTACTTTCACGGCGGTGGCTTTGCAAACTACAACCCGTCCTTCATTCCTTACAACTCCCTTTGCCGGAAGCTCGCCGGGAAACTCCCCACCATCGTAGTTTTCGTCAACTACCTTCTCTCTCCTGAACAGTGCTACTTCCCAGTACGACGACGGATTCGATGTCGTGTCCTTCCTCGACCAAAACAACGCCGTCCTCCCTAAAAACGCAGACACTTCCCATGTCTTCCTCGCCGGGGACAGCGCTGACGGGAACCTAGCCCACCACGTTGCCGTACGCTTCTGCCGGGAGAGTTCGAGGCTTCGGAGGTTAAAGTTGGTCGGGTTGATAGGGATACAACCGTTCTTCGGTGGCGAGGAGAGGACGGAGTCGGAGATGAGGCTCGAGAAAGATCCGATGCTGTCGGTGGCCCGAACCGACTGGATGTGGAAGGCGTTGTTACCGGCTGGGTCGACCCGGGACCATGAGGTGGCGAACGTGAGCGTGCCGAACGAGGACATGGACATTTTGGGTATGGGGTTTCTAGCGACCGTGGTGTTCGTGGGGGGAGAGGATCTGCTGCAGGATTGGCAGAGGAGGTACTGTGAGTGGTTGCGGAAGTCAGGGATAGAGGCGAAGGTGGTCGAGTATCCAAGAATGTTTCATGGCTTCTATGTTTTTCCAAAGTTGCCTGAGTCGGAGGAACTGGTTTCCGGGGTCAGAGATTTCGTTGCTAATTCTTCTCCGTTTAGTTATATCAAATTAACCCAAGTATATATGCAACTGCTGGCTTGTTTGTTATATTGGAAAATTTGTGTGTTTCTTTGTTGTATTACAAAAATGGATGCTTGAATGCTTCTGTCTGTACGTATGCAACTCTGTCATGTATTGTGTATTGCAATTTTGTCAATGATCCAAAGTTGATCCTTTTAACATATATATAATTGATATCAGATGAACAGTACTCAGTTCTACATTGTGTGAGCAGCGCTCATGATGATATATTCTAATAATGTGTGTTGCTATTCCTAGTTTTAGAGGGAGCAGATAGAGGAAGCACAACACGTAGAAACTGAAAACTATGGCTCCTTATTATTGCATACTCAATGAGCTGGTAATTGCATACTGTTTGGCTGGTGTTTTTGAGATGATTGCGTGCCAACGCTTCTGGGTTTAACGTAACCTTCTTGACCTACTAATGCGCGCTTCTTTTTCTGACTTTTGCTCCAAGCAAACTGTTGGGGCCTTTTACCAAACCTAAGATTGCTCTTAGGGTGCTTAAACAACGAAAATTAAAAGATATTTGCTAGAGAGGTGAATCTCTAAAAATGGGGGCGGTATTTGCTTGCAATGAGGCTTTTGGTGAGTGAAGCGGGATTTTCTCGTGATGAGGCTTTTGGTGGTGCTCCATGGAGAGGCTTTTTGGTAGATTGGGTGGTCTTGGAAGGCGTCCAATTTGCAGGTGTGCAAGGGTTGTTGAATTGCCAAACATTTTCTCGTTCGCTTTAATCTCCTTATATAGAGAATAGGTTCGCGAATGACTTATCTCTGAAACAATTAGATCTCTAATCAGATCAGGAAAAATATTTTCCTAATCGAACCATTAAACAATATCTCTGAGATATCCTGCAATCTTCCGCTAGTAATTACCCAATGAAAAATAAATATATTTACTGAGTTGAACCGCAGGTGATACGATGTCTAGGTAAAGATATTTACCTCAAATATAATTCTTGGATATCTGCTAGATAGATACACACGTCTTTTAGGTAATATAATTGTACTCCACTCTTGCATGCTTCTAGACGTCATGTGGTAGACGTCATGCACTACCACATGCATTCAAATGTCATTAAAGAATGTAATCTCCTTATGCAGTTCAATTAAGGATGGTAATCCTTATATAATCAGACGCCTTGGGTACCATGTTTGTTACTTCACACCTTAATTGCCAAGGTAATTCAACTTGCTTCTTACATCCAAATTCCTTCTTTATGTAAGATCCTCCATGAATAGCTCAATCTTGGTAATCAAACAATCCTCCGTTAATTACCGGATCCATGATATTTCGATAATAACCTGGATTTACACCAAGATCTCTTGACCTCCAAGATAAGCTTGACTTAGCCTCGATGACGAATATCTCTAAAGATACTTGATCATATCCATGACGAACCACATAATTAGTTCAACACGCTACATATTCAGGGGGTGTAAATTTACCCTCAAACACATACTGAACAAAACCTTTTGGATCGCATGAAGTAGCGCAAAGTCATGCTTGCATTACGTTTCATGAATGCATTCCATCAATGCATGACAAAGACTCCAATCAACCACATGGTTTCTCATCATCTCCAACTAGCTAGGAGGTACCAATCCATCAGATCTTGACCACCTTCCGATCCATCTCTCCATTTATTGGAAAAAAAAAAAAGGGAAGATGAAGAAGAACGCTCATGTAAGCAAACTATCTATATGTAGTATCGGCAACAGTCATTTAAGCAATTTTACTCTATATAGATAATAAAAGTACATAATTAATCTACACAACAGTCATACCTTTACATTGTTACTCACGCTTCTCATGCGAGTATTGGTTTCCGATACGGGTGTGGCTGTTGTGCCGCACTGTATGACATGTTTTATAAATTTAATCCGTCCATTACTCATCTACTATTTATTTAATAAGTAAAGTAATATTATTTTTACTTTAAGTGGATGGTAATGTCCCTATGTTGTTCTGTCTTTTTTTGTCTACTACAAACAAACAACTTAAAACGATGACTTTGGTACTGCTCCAACTCCTTCTCCTCCACTTGGTGATAGTAATCTCCTTAAGATGCTTAGTAATCTCCTCAAGATACTCATCTGCTCTGGTCTTTGTTTATTCACTCACCGATTTTCATCTTCTCATCCTTCCATCATGTTCAGAATATTATGAGCCTCTTCCTCAATTAGATTTTCCTAATAGTCATCGTCTGCTTTGTCTGCTTCATCTGCTTCCATGGCTGCCAACATCTCCAAGCCTTCTCTATGAAGCTGCTCATAAACCTCTTTGGTAGTCTTTCATTTCCTGGCATTTGATTCTAGTTTAGGACGGCTTAATCGGTGCTTGCTATAAAGCTTGACATACTTGTCTTGATAAAGCAGATTGAGATGGCTATCATCCCAAATCTCATGGTGCACTATTTGGGCTCCTTTGTATTTATGGATGTCTTTTATTGTAGGGTTGCTCTCTAGTATTGGCCCAGCTTTAGGTATAGTATAATCATCTTTCATGATGGTGATCTTGTGCCTTGCTTGATCTGGATAAATGCTACTAGAGAATAATGCTTGAGGAATACTATTTACTTCTAAGACAATATTCTTGTGCCTTGCTTGATCTGGATAAATGCTATTAGAGAATAATGTTGGAGGAATATTATTTACTTCTAAGACAATATTGCTCCCATTTTCTCCTAGATGTAGATGTTGAACACATTGCAAAATAATGCTCTTAAACTCATTTGGGTTCTAAGACAATATTCTTGTGCCTTGCTTGATCTGGATAAATGCTACTAGAGAATAATGCTGGAGGAATATTATTTACTTCTAAGACAATATTGCTCCCATTTTCTCCTAAATGTTGAACACATTGCAAAATAATGCTCTTAAGCTCATTTGGAAAAGAATAAATATGATAATCCTGTAGAAAATATATTTTGGTTGAAAATCCATGCTCTTGCAGTACCTCAGGTGTAAGCTGCATTGTGTGATTATCATGCACAAAGTGCAAAGTCCTATGCTCCATCATATTTATGCTTGCTCCCAAGATTTTATAACTAACAGCTTCATTAGGATGACAACGTAGTCATGCTTTGCTATAAACATCAAATCCTGGTAGAGGATTCTTTAATAAATGAAAAAAAATTGTTGTATAGCCTGCTGCATATTATAAAGTTTCTTTTGCTCGTGCTAACTATAAATAAATTATCTCGAGTTAAAACTTGCAGAGTATATATACATGCTCACTTGCTCATTAAAATTAACAGGCCAATTTATATAATCATTCATATAGTCCTCCCAAAGATTTTCTACTACTTATGATCTATTATCTTTCACTACTTTTCCTTGCTCAAAGTTCAACTGGTCTTGTAAGTTGCTCTTTAATTTCAACATTAGTTATTTCATAAAGATTAACTAATTTTACATGCTTTCTACTAATTTATTGTATGTTCCTAACAAGAAATTATCCTTTGTAGACAGACAATCTTGATCAGTTCCAAGACTATCGATATGAAAATAGAGGAGATATATGGTCTTGTTATAGTCTATAAACTCTTGCTCTAGTGCTCTGACTAACTTTTCAAGTCATATAACCATATTTGGTGGCTGGTTTCTAAGACTCTAGAAATTATCTAACAAAACCTTTTTCTTAATTAGTAGTTGCTCAAGGGTGTTATACCTATATTCACAATTAATTACTTCCTGAATGTGGATATTACCATAGATGTGAGTGGGAATTGCCGCTCTTAATTGAGGCCTTGCTGCTACGCTCATTGATTGAAAAGCTTGCTGAGGTGTTGCATTGAATGATACATAGTTAGATGCTCTCCTATTGCTCGAAGATGCTGATGTTGATGCTGATGCTCTTGAGAATTGCATATCTGTATCAAAGAATAAGTCTTGATAAGATATCTGCTAATGTATTATCAGTTCCTTTAATATACTCAAATTGGGGTCTAAACCCATTTCCTGTAATAGAATCTACAAAATTTACCCATCCATAGGCTGCTTGCTTATTAGTTGTAATTTTATTGTAATGAGAAACAACATTTTGACAATTCGTTCTAATTGTAAATATTTCATTATGTAAGAATAAAGAAAATGCTTCAAGAGAATTCCACTGTGTATACGTGGATGTAGCATGCAACCTCATGCAAACTCTCATGCTTGGTGAACAGATTCTCATGCTCAGGTACAAACTCTCATAATGATATTAAAATCCTTACAAACTCTTATGTAGAAGAGACAAAGTCCTTGGTCAACAGGTTCTTTTCGTCATTTGGAGACTCACACAACTATCTCTTTTTATCCCATTGTGCACTAACCAGTTTGTATGCTATACCGACTTGTGTTGTATAACAGAACTATCTTTCTGATACGATCTGGCTAGGGGCAGAACCACTTGAAAGGTTGGTAGGGCTATAGCTTAGACCATAATTGTTATAATACATAAGATATATATATATATATATATATATATATATATGTATGTACCACTACATGCACAGAGTTGAATTTAGTTCAGCTGGTTGAAAGGTGTGTACTATTCTCATTCATTCATTGGTTCGAGTTTCAGTGAAGGCATTTCGTGCCATTTTTCTTTGCTGTTCCCCCAATTTTTTCTCCCCATTTTTGACTTTTGTTTCTATTTTTCCCTTTTTTTTTTCTTAGGGCATCTCCAACAATTGGTCTAAAACTCAAACCTATATTCAAATTTTAGGTCACTCAAACCTATAATTATTCATATAAGTTTTGTATCTCCAACCCATTGAGGCAAAACTCAAACCTTTTTAATCATTTTATATTATCATTTAATCACACATGGAGTGAATCTCAATTTATTTGAATAATGAATCATTGTTTAATCATATTATATCACACATAATTATTCTATATTAATAAAATCTGATAAGTGGTTCACACCCATATATAATTATTCTATATTAATCATTGTTTAACCCTATCTCTACCCTATATTATATTATTTTGATATAAAAAGAAAGACATTTAACTGGAAACAAGAAAAAGCTTTTTACCTATTTTGTGATTCCACGCTCTGTGTCCTCTTTCCCCGAACAAAATCAAAGAAACAGACTTCAAACCAAGCCAATTCTTCTTTTCTTCACATAATCTTGTATAAAACGCCTTACATCTACACAACATGTCAATGATGTTCGTGAACTCGCTGGGATATGAATAAGAGACATCAAAAAGCGTGGCGGAAGAGACTAAACAGACAAGTTAGATTAAGTTAGAGGTGGTATGGGTTATAGCTAAGGTTGATATTAATACCCATTGGGTAATACCCGTGGGTTTATACCAATCCAAGAAAAATTTGCGGGTAATACCCACTAAGTAATACCCATTTGTAAAATATTAGGTTTGGCTGGTAATTACCCACCCACCCACTTTAAATGGGTAAAACCCATACCCACACCCATTACCTATTTCTCTTATTGAGGGGTTGTTTATGCTATGTAACATCTCGGAAATTCGGTTTTCTATTTTTGAAAAGAAAATTATTTTTCAGCTATTTAAATTTGAATTTATATTATTTTTTAAATTCTTTGTGGTTTTCGAAAATTATTCAAATTTTTGGTTTGTTAAGTTTTGTCTTTTGAGCCCATAAGATTAAGGTATAGGTCGTTACAAGTTCGTATTCGAAGTACCGTTTGGACATCGGGGCTATTTTTAATGATTTTTGGAATTTGATATTATCCAAAAATTTAATTAAAAATAGAATTATTGCTGGCATGATCTGGACTGTTGGATCTTTTAAGCCGCTAGATCTAGGCCATCGATTTGGGTATGTATATACAGGGGATTAGTTTGGACTGGACTAGATCAGTACAAGCCCAGACCGAGTCGGTCTTGAGCTGCTTTGCAGCGACGGAGCTCAGCTCCTTCCTCTGTCGTCTAGTCGCCTCCCGGCGTAAGGCTGGTGTCTACGGCTTCCTCTTGATCTCGTGATCCTCCCTGTGATTCCAGCTTGAAGAGTGGAGCTCCGGTGAAAGAGAAAAGGACGAGAGAAGGTGATTGTGTTTCCGATTGGGTTTCCGATTCCGGCGACGGCGGCGAGCGTGAATGGTACTGGAAGCTTCCTCTCGTCCTCGTGGTCTTCTCTATGTCCTCAGTTTCTTCAAAAGAGGTCAGGAGAGAGAGATTCGAAGTGAAGGAGGAGAGACTCGGTTCGCCGGTGAGTTTCCGATTCCGGCCAAGTCGTGGTCTCTCACCGGTGTGGATAGCTTTGTCTCCTCATCCACGACGTCCCTGTAACTTCAGCTTGTCGAGACATCTACACGGTATGGGACGTGTAGGTTCATATGTCTTTGATGTATGGACTAATCAGCCAGTAATTGAGTGGAGGAAGTTCATTAGCATATATGCATTGAATTGTTATCATTTATATAAAGCATTGTATGATGTTTGATAACTTGATTGTTTGACATAGTTAAGTATAACTAAAGAGGTTTGGCCATACTGAACGTAAGCTCACCCCTATGAGTTTTGTTCAAGTTTGCACGAGGACTCGTGTTTCTAGAAGACTAATTGTGACGTTAGCTTACGTGTACAAGAGTCGAGAAGTGGAAGATTAGAAATGAGATAGATCCACAAGCCTTGTTTTGTCTTTGTAATTGTTTTTGTTATTGTAAACGTTTTATTTTATTTTATTTCGAAAAAAGTATTTGAAATTTGTTATATTTTCTTTTACTTTTCCCGCTCACGCCTCGGATTCGGCGTCAGGTGCTTGGAAACCACCGACATCGGGTTTGGGGTGTGACATGCTAGCTGTCTTTTTCAGCCAATGATGAGCCACAATTCTCCGACGACTACAAAACCGAAATGGACCCACCCACGCCCGAATCCCTCGCCCTCTCCACCACCGATCCCTAAACCTCGCATTTCACCTCCCTCAACGACCTCGCCACGAGCAGCTCCTAGCGTTCCATCCTCAACAAGGTCACACGCGCCTGAGCCCAGTCCCTCCTCACCAAGCCTTACGACCACCTCATCTACTTCACCTACAACGTCCTCGCCCTCACCAAACTACGGCGTTTCATCGACGCCGCCGTTGAGATCAACTCCTTCGAAGACCTCAACAGCCTCCGCTATAAATACGAAAGGTATCCAGATGTCTACCCGGGCAGGGTCGGGTCCATGGTCTCGTTCTCGTTGCGGTGGATGTACGCATTGATCCCGATGAAATTGGGCCGGCGGCAGAATATGCTGGACCGCCTCTATGTCCTACTGGATTTCGTGAGGTGAATAGTGAAGGAGAAGAGAGAGATTGGGAGTGTTGATGTGTGGAGGAGGAGGGAGAAGTTTGTTATGAATGGCGAGATTATACCGATCCGGTTCTTGTAGGTGTTATCTAGGTACCCACGAGTATTACATGTACACAGTTCATCACATCCTTGGGTTTTTTTTTTAATACCCATACCCACCCACTGCTGAAAATGGGTATACCCATTACTAAAATTAAAATCCAATACATATTTTACCCATGGGTACCCATACTCATGGGTTTTAATGCCATCTTTAGTTATAGCAGATGAGTAATCTTTTGTTCAATTCACTCTCCATTGGTGTAATACTAGATCTGCATAATTGGTTTTGTGTTGGTATAATTAGATAGAAAGAAATTGATGGGTGCTTGTAGAAAACGAATATTAAGAAGACCGATGTAGTATATTCAGAGAAATAGCAGAAGTTATGGAATACGCAGTAGATGAGCCGATAAAGTTGGCTACTTGGCGTAATTGAAAAAGACGGTGTAAGGCGGAATTTACGATCTGGTGATGGAAAATCTTTTGGGGTGGCTTGATTCTTTTACTGAAGTGGGAATTTCATGAAAATAGAATTCTAAATAACAAAAGGCATGGAAGCAAGTCTGGAAGGTATGTGTTCTGCCTAAGGTTAAGAGTTTTGTGTGGCGACTCATGAGAAATATTCTTCTTACAAAGATGGCTCTAAGTAAGAAGATATGCATGGAAGAGCAGCTGTGCCCGTTTTGTCGAACTGAAAATGAAACAGCGTTGCATCTGTTTAAAGAGTGTAGTGGTGCTGCATGCATGTGGATTACTAGTCCATTAGGGTTGCGGGCCAGAAATCATGGAGCCAATAACATGGAAGAGTGGGTTGTAGGCATGAGAGAAGTGCTAACAATGGGGCAAGTGGAGATGTTTTTTATGCTACTGTGGGCCCTCTGGGTTGAGAGAAATAACATGGTATGGCAAGGTACAAGCTTTGATCTCATCGGTACGGTGACCTGGTCAATGTTACTGTTACAAGAATATCAAAACTTACACCCATGTGAGACAAAACAGAAGAGAAGGAAGGTGTCACAGAGGTGAAAGTTTCCACCAAGTGGGAGACAAGTTAAATTTTGATGGGCCTATAGAGATGATGGATTTTTGGGGGGGGGCCGCAGGAGTAATTGTCAGAGATGAGCAAAGGGAGGTGATAGGTGCGTGGTCAAAGAAGTTATCTGACTTGTGGTCTCTGTTACAAGCTGAAGCCTTCTTTTTTTTGAAAAGCTACAAGCTGAAGCCTTAGCGTGCAGGGTAGGTCTAGTGACAGCTTTGCAGCAAGGTTGGAAGTCTCTGGAGGTCGGAAGCCACTGTGCTATTTTGGTCAGTGCCCTTAACCGTCATGTAGAACACAGAAGTGAGGTTAGTCCGATCATTGAGAATTGTAGTGTTTTTATGATGTCTTTTGATTTTGTAGAGGTCTGACATATTTACCGAGATAGCAAATAATGTGGCTCATAGATTGAGGCATTTTGCTAGTCTTAATAAAATAATAGAGCAACGCTTAACTGAGGTACATGCTTGTATACAAGATGTCCTCTATGAGAATAACTATAATGTTTAGAGTGAGACACGAGGTAGAGGTTGAGGTTCTATGTCCCTCTAGGAGCTACATTTTTAATATAAATAATAGGTGTGAGAATGAGCCTCTTATGGGCTGAGTGTCTCTCTCCAATTTCAAAAAAAAAAACGGTTATTTATTTACTCCCATAACAAATGGTGCTTTTTTATGAGTAATTTAAGAAGATGTTTACCAGTTTGCTTTCTTAATTGTTATATATCCATGTTCAATTTGGATATTATGGTCCATTTGTTCTCTCTCTTTTCTCTTTTTTTGGAATGAATATCAATTTGAGGGAAAATGACTTCTTTGAAGAGTGAATATTGCTGGATCGATTTTGAAGGTATTTAAGATGACGAGCCATAGATGTATAGAATGAAGGAATGAAAACTTGAACATACCAATTTACCCCTTAAAGTATGATACTTAACATGTCACTTAACGGACTACTTAACGTCATGTACCAAAATGATATCGTTATTTCAGAAAGTTAAGAAACCATAATTATCGGTTACATCTGAGTGATGTATAGTTACTAAAATTTTCCTTTTGGTAGAAATTTCAGAGTTGTGATATGGTGACAAGTAGACAACCATTTCTCCAGTAAGGTGGACGGCATAGGTGACCAAACAAAACGAAAGGGAGCGAGACGTGAGTAAATAGCATGCATTCATTCACATATACACAGCATGGAAAGTTCACCAACTTATCTTCAGCGCAACCACCACAACCAATCAGACCGCAACACGTGCGCTACACTTTCAAGCTCGATCGAGCAGCCACGAAATCCTTTACCTCCGAAAAGAGCTGGTTGGATTCCGGCAACTCCGGGAAAATATAGAAGGCGTGAACCATAGTCGGATACTCGATCAGCTTCGCCTCCTTCCCCGACTTCCTCAACCACTCACAGTACCTCCTCTGCCAGTCCCGCAGCGGATCCAAACCCCCAACGAACACCACCGTCGTCGGGTACTCCATACCCGATATGTCCACCGCGTTCGGCCCGCCCACATTCGCCGCCTCGTGGTCCCGGGTCGACCCGGCCGGTAAAAACGCCTTCCACAGCCAGTCGGTTCGGGTCATCGACACCAGCGGCGCTCCCCGGAGTTCGATCTCCGACTCGGTTCTTTCCTCGCCGCCGAAGAATGGCTGGATCGAGATCATCCCGATCGGTTTCACGACCTGAAAACTCTCCCGGGAGGCTCGCACCGCCACGTGGTGCGCGATGTTGGCGCCGGCGCTGTCTCCGGCGAGGAAGCAGCGGGAGAGGTCGGCGAGGTCGGGGAGGGCGTCGGGGTTTTGGTCGAGAAACTTGAGGACGTCAAGGCCGTCGTCGTACTGGGAGGGGTAGCCGTGCTCCGGGGAGAGGCGGTAGTTGACGGAGATGACGACGGCGGGGATTGTGCGGGCGAATTTGCGGCAGACGGCGTCGTAGGCGAAGGTGTCGGGGCTGAGGAAGCTGAAGCCGCCGCCGTGGAAGAAAACGACGACGGGCAGAGAGGAGGAGGAGGTGGAGGGGACGAAGAGGCGGAACCAGAGGTTGCGGGAGGCGTCGACGGTGAGGTCGGAGGTGGTGACACCTTTGTAGGGAGCGGAGGGAGTGGCGGAGGAGCGGAAGTCGAAGAAGCTCATGAGACGGCGGTTGACGGTGCCGTCTGATCGGCGAGCGGCGTCCGTTAACTTTGACAGAACCCATAACGAGATCCGGGTCCGCCATGGGAGCTTATCCCATGAAGCAGTTGGACTCTGGGAACGAGACGACGTCGTCATGGAGGAAATGGAAGTTTCTCTCTGGTGTGTGTGGCGCTGGGATTTTGGTGCAGTGGAAGATTGAGTGAGTGTGACTTTCAGTGGGTTTGAGGGGACTAATATTAACGACCCCTACGGCGTCGTTTAATGGGGTTAGTGTCTGGTAGACTGTCGTGTTCTTTTTTTACTGTAAATGGTAAAATTTGATTTGTTTGGTGTTGAAGGAAGGGAAGGTTGGATTGCTTACTCGTATTCCATGATCGATAGTTGTTGCTTCAATCATCGCAGTTGAAGCTTAATGAGTTAAATAAAAAAAGGGATCGGAGTCTTCAAACCTTGTGTGCGTTCTGACTCAATCAAGCTATCCAAGTTACTGATACCTGGGGTCAGCTATAAATGGCTACCATGCACGGTGGTCGGCTACACCTTCAAAGCCAAGTTGGTATAAATTGATGAGGTGCTCCCGACCCATCATAACCATGCACCCCCACAATCCCATACTTGACTATACCGCAAGTTCACCTGGGTTGAATTGCTCAAGTGACATTCGCTTCCCTCAATGGCGGAATTGGCAGTTCCAGAGTCGGTGAAAATGAACAAGCCTTTTGATTTTCTGTTTGAAGCAATACTGAAGTTCGGGAAAATATAGCACTTAGGGTACGGTTCAAAGGACACTACTTTTTTGTAACAATACAATAGAAGCTTAAAAGGGTGGGTTAGATGGGAGAGAATTCCGGTGTTTGTTGACTAATGTGAGCTGTGTATGCAAGAACTGGGGATTGGTTTATGTTGCCCGGCGATACGGTGGCTACGCTACTTGTGCATGCACCATATCATAAGGGAATTTTCAAATAACGACCCATCTCTTAAGTCTTGAGGCACGATCTCGAAAAAACTCATCTCACCTGCTCATTTTGGTGTTTGGCACAACTGTAAAACAAAGGGCAGGGGCAGGGGCAAGGGCAAGGGCATAATACAATTGTTCACATGATACCACCACACCAGGCTCCCTTGGGAAACTCTCACTATTGGTTTGCTTGTTTCTTAATGAATGGCTTTTGGGATATCAGTAGTTTCTAATCACTGTTACATTCAATCACTACCACATTCAGCCCTGTTGTCAAAGCTCTTGCTTATTCAATGAGAGAAGCTTTGTCATTGATGATCACACAACCCTGTCCAACAACCAGTACCCCATCAGCAGCATACGCAAATTAAAAGCAACATGCACAGAAACTTCATAAATATAGAACAATGAGGTTTTATGGCACAAAAGGGAGCCTTCAAATCTTTTGTGTGTGTGTGTGTGTGTGTTCTGACCCAATCAAGCTATTCAAGGGACTGATACAACAGCAGACTTAAAATCTGTCAAGTATTAGAGTTGGTATTAAGATGTACAGGGCTTTTCAGATACAAACCTCCTTATTTATTCAAAATGTAAGGATTTCCATAATTGACCTACTTTTCGATCATATTTTCTCATCTCAACCGTTCATCTTTTAGATATATATGAGTAGATCATCTCTACAAAATTTCAGCCAAATTGATAATCATTAAATAATTCAAAACTATGAATTACACGAACGGTTCGGGTTGAACAGATTGGGTTCGCTCATTGTAATCATATAGCTTCGATACCTTAACGATCACCAATTTAGCTGAAATTTTGCAGAGATGATCATGCCATATATATCTAGATACTAGTTGGCTATGATCGAAAAACGGTTCTATTGGCCAAATCCGTACCTTTTGAATAAATAAGGATATTTGGACCTGATAAGGATTGTTAAGATGTAAATGAATATTTCCATGTCCAATGAAGAAACTTTTCAAAATAACACAAAAGAGCATCTGTCAGTGAATCCCTAGATAAAAAGTTTCTCTGTGAAATGCATTTAACAGCTCTCCATTCAATCATTCATGAAGGCACACTTAATTATAACACGGATATAACCAAAGCAATTTGCACCGCCATACTAGACAATAGTTATGAAGTTTATAAGCAAGCATGCAGTGTTGCATAAGATTTTCACAAATGTATAAAAAACCTACACGGTCCTTGCAACAACTTCATTTTGGAAATCAAATGCTACTTGATGCATTATATTTTAGACAGAGAAGTAGCAAGATGCCGCAATAGTGAATAACTACTGTTTAAATGGACACTATAATATGCTCTGCAATCTTGCAGATCATCAATAATTCAAAACATAAATTCCTAAAATCATTTAAGTTGAATTGAAATAGAGGACAGAACAAAACAACTAGACATGAAATGTAAAAATATCATTTTATATGTGTACCTCTGGATGAAGCAATCGTACAATCTCAGTGAATAAACCAAAATGGTACACCTGCGCTGTTGATAATCTCGGTGAATAAATCATGAATGGTACACCTGTGCTGTTTATCAGTTTCAACAGAAAGAAGTCCTTGTGCATGCACCATATAATAGGTTCTTGGATATGTTGGAAAGGGCTCACACCTAAATGTAGAAAGTCATTCCATCAATACAAGAAACTACAACAGAACACAGATCACAGATGCAGCAATAGGAAACTAGAGACAGTGGTACGAATCCAAAAGTTTAAAATAATCTGGAGCTTATCAACTTTATAATCCATTAACTACCTACACAAAATCTAATGCATAGAACACACATTTATATGATCTTTTCACAAACAATAAGTATGAATGTCTTTGTTTATATTTCTTCATTTGGGTTGATTTACCCCATTACTCAAATAACTGTCAAGCTACAAAAGTCTATAACCAGAGTAATTATTTACTACACAAGAGACACTATGCGTGTGGATAAATGGAAGTGTGAAAAACACACGAAAAAAGAAAATCCAGAGAGGGATGACAGATAACAAACTCATCCAAAAAGATGAGAATAAGTCAATCTTGTTGATTCTGCTTTCAAGTATAGTATTTCCACAATAATGACTCACTATGAGATATATAACTAAGCACGGATACATGAAAACCTATAAAAGAAATGGGACCCAAATACCTAACAAAGATGCAATTTTGACCAAGAAAAAGAAAGAGAAAGACCAAGTTCTGATGGAAAATCTGTGACTGATACCTCACTTCCCAATCAAGGCCACATCTTGTAGAATGCAACATATAAACAAAGACGGATAGATATGGCAACTGTTTTGAAGTGAAAGAACCAAATATTCCAGGAAGATCCCTTCTACGATTAGCTGAACTTGGCTTCCAATGGCCTCATAGTTTGCGATGCACATAGTTAGGAGCTTCTTGTAAAAAGAGATGTGCTCCAAAACTACCATTGCTACATCCTCTATCTAAGATGGTTCTCACCTGCAAGATACAAGTATTATTGTTAAGCCCACAACAGTTTAGTTCAGTACGACAAATTAACAACCACATCTGGATACGATATACACAGATACAAACTACCTATAATGCACCTGAATACACTACAAGAGATGACAACGTGCTTTTTTATCACTGAAATACCACATAAACTGGAACTTGGGTAAACAATTATGGGTCTGGCAGTATCCACAGCCAGCCAAGAAAAGTGGAATTGGCAACATAAAACATATTACGTGCAGGAAAGCCTGTATATTGACTCAGTTGCCCTCTGCAGGCCACAAGTGATATTCTTTTGACATAAATTAACAACATACTTTAACAACAAGTACGAAAGGCTATTTCATTATCTTAAATTCAAACACCTTAATGAAAGTTGAGATTCGCTTGCTCAACATCATTGAGTGTAACCTTAGATTAGTTAGGTTCATCAAGGTATACATACCACGTGCTTCTCATTTCTTATGTGTTAAAATCTAGCAATCAAACACATCATGTCAAGGATTCAATGGTCTTTAATGTACCTCTGATCCACCAATTGTAGCTCCAAGGTTACTCACGAGTGCCACACCTTTAGTACTAATTTACTAAACCATGAATATGAGAGCTCCAACAAGGTTCCTGAAATGCAATACAATCACTGGCATGGTGTATTCCCTCTAATCAGTTCCTGTGACGAAGCATAACCCGGTTCCATTTCCTGCATTTCAGCATACTTATACAGCTTCTCATTGAACTCCACTTGGGGATCCTTGTCAATCAAAACCCCATTTTGGTCATACGCATCTTTCAAGAATACAACCCAGTTCATCTCGGTCCCAGCAAGATAAAACGTCCTGGGCTGCTTAAACAGCATCTGGTAAGTGTGCTTAGTCAAACTAAACTCCTCCTTGAACTCCACAATGTGGTGTATAGAAGCCCTCTTCTCCAATGTCAAGCTCAAAAACTCATGCAACACTCCCACCCTATACTTCTCAGCTTCCAATGTCCAAAGGTCCAATCTCGACCCATCTGAATAAGGCGAAACCAACGGAAGCGAATTCAACAGGTTCAACTTCCTCGAATCCTCCTCATCCAAACCCAATTCTTTCCCATGCTTCACAGGAAACCTAAAAGCCTTCTTAACCTTATCCTCATCCACAACAAACTCCCTCTCTAAACTACTAACCGCTAACAAAGGATCCCATTTCACCAATTCCAGCACTCTCTTCCCATCCTCCTCAACCACAACCCTAAAATAATCAGGATACTTGGCCACCCGGTCACGAAAATCTTCCGAAATCCCAAACAGCAACCTGCAATGATAAATCTTGCTCAGCGGAATCCGCTTATTCGCTGACATCATCAGCAGCTTCCTCACCTTGTTGACCCTGTCAGCCTCCATTGCTTCCATCACCGCCTTCTCCTCCTCCATCAACTCTTCCATAAGCTCAGTGAACCCGATCCACAGCCGATTGTCGTCGTGGCGGTACGTTTCGAAGATAAAGGGGTGGCGCTGGAGGGACTTGGAGACTTTGCGGCCGCGGGGGAAGCCGAGCTCGCGGTGGAGCTTGCCGGCGTCGTCGAGGCGGAGGACGCGGTGGGGCTGCTTGGAGAGGTAGTCCTTGGTCTTGGTGAGGAACCGGAAATGGGCGTCGCGAGTGACGATGCGTTCGAGGTGGGGGAGGAGGTTGGGTTGGGTCTGCACCGGCTTGGTCCTCGGGCTGTCTTGCTTCTTGCGGCGCTTCTTGAACTTGTGAGGCGTTTTGGTGATGAGGAAGGAGGTGGAGAACGGGGAGGTGAAGAGAAGAGTGTGATTAGGGTTAGGGTTTTGGGTTTTGGATGATGATGAAATTGGGGTTCTGAGAATGTGAGCAAGGCGCCACAGAGCCATTTTCAACACTACTGAACTCAGCTGCACTGAGCTTATATACAGCAAACTGGATGGACCAAAATAAATGGGCTTGGAACTTAAAAGCCCAAGAAAGTGGTCCAGTACAAATACAAGGCAGCGGGGTCTCAACTCTCAAGTCTCAACCCTAGCTCGCTTTGCCTCCCCCCTTTCCAAAGTTGTACTCTCTTACTGCTCAGGTGGGTCTTTGTTTTTACATTCTTGATTGATTGCTCTTGTAGTTTGGTTTTTATCTCTTTGTTAATCTATCTTTTCTGATAACAGGATAAAACTTCCCAGTTTATAACTGTTTGTAGATTTTAATGAAATCGGTAATTAGAGATTCAACTTCGCCAATAGAACTTCCCAGGAATCGAATCATCAATGAGAAATTTATGGGTGAATTGATCCTGATTCATATATAAATCTAGTTTTATATCATCTTTACATGTCTTTTATTTATACATGTCATATTTGTATCTTCTTTAACCAGTTATGTCATGATATGCAACTATATATGTAACTAGTCTTGAACTGTATGTAACTATATTGGTTTAAATGATTTTCTTATGTGTAACTGTCCTAGTAACTGGTATTATAACTATCTATATAACTGGCTTAACTGCTATGTTATATAATTAAATTGTAACTAACAATGTAACTAGACTTATAACTAGTAATGTTATGTGTCTTGCAATGTAACTGACAAAGTATTTGTTCACTTATATGTTTGGAAACTAACAATATTTAGTATTGGTGGTGTGAAAAGACAAAGTTATGGAGTTGATATCAGTAAATCAGGTGGCTTCACAACTTTGGTTTTTTCACATAGCCAATACTAAAAAAAACATTATTAGTTACCAGTGAACAAAATTACTTTATCAATTACATTGCAAAACACAAAATGCTACTAGTTACAAGCTCAGTATAGTACTAGTTACATAACATGCCTAGTTGCGACGCCAATTACTAGAGCAGTTATACGCCAGGAAAGGGTATTGCAGGACATGTGGGATGCTCGAACATCCGGCTGCAGGATTGCTTGCTCCACCAGACATGTCAGTGGCCACAAGAAAAGGGTTAGCTTCTGGTAACCCTAGTGCGGCGTGCTCATGTGGGTCGGTAAGTGTGCTCAACCCTTTCCCGGACTCAGACCTTCGACTTGCTCAGCTCTGTCTTGTGCCTATGAGGCCGTTGGTGTTCCACTAGCCAACGGTGACGCTACCGTTGCAGATCCCTAGGGCTATCATCATTTCAGCAGCTCTGGCAATAGCAGGGACAAGGAGGGATGCGACTTCTTTGATGGATGTTGATAGGGGAAACTCGGGAAAATGTCCTAACGGTCCAACTGCAATCATGGAGGCTGCTAGTGCAGATTTGGGACCTATACTTGAGCTTTCTCCGCCTAACTTTGCAAGTTTCCTAATTGTTTCTCCTTTGAAGAAAAACATAAGAATAAGCCTAAGGAAGAGGATATTCATCCTTGGAAGTTAAAGATCAACACAATCGAGATCACGATCAAAGAGGACCCCTTCAGCCGTTGCAAGCCACCATCGAAGCTACCTTGATTCTACTGTCAAAGCACGATCAACCCCTAGAGAAGTGTGTCATTGCCAATGTGAAAACCTAGTTTAATTTCCTCTGAGGAGCTCAGCTCCTCAAGAGCACACCATCCGAGATGGACCATATTAGCTTGTTTTGATATAATGATCGATCATAAAAAGAAAAATTGTCTAAACAATGTCTGACCTTTTAAAGAAGCAAAGCTTTGGTATCTCAATTTTGAAAAACTTTAAAACGGTATCTCACGTTCTTAACCCGATCGAACATTGGTATTTGGAGTTGTTAAGTCTGTTAAAAAAACAAAACATCAAAGGATACTTTTGTCTTTTCATGTATAAACATATTTTTTCTTCTATTTTTTTCAAATTTTCTCTCTGTCAAGACTCATCCTGAATTTCACCCTAAAATCTGGAATGAACCCTATGGGGATGTCACACCCTGACCTAGATGTTTTTTTTTTTTCTTGAGTCGAAGGTGTGACTGGAAAATAAAAATAGGATGGAAAAATAAACCGAGGATAGTTTGATGTTTCAGGAAAATATGCAACTGAGCTGTAACTTTGAAAATTCATAACTAATTCTACATAACTTATTTTATGAGATTTCAGTTCTGAAACGATCATTAAGGTCTCTACTCTAAATTTCATGAAGACACCAAGTTTAATAAACTAACCAATTTGTACAGTTTTTCGAAAGAATGTAACTGGTCCAAAATCTCAGAAAATACATATCTGCAGAATTTCCTGATGCAGACCCTAAACTTTGAAAAATCATAACTTAATCTACAAAAATCGTTTTCTAGTGATTCAAATTCTGGAATGAACCTTAAGATGTCAACTACAATTCTTATGAAGAAATCAACTTCAAATTCTAAACAAAACTGTACGGTTTTCAGACGAAAGCTAACTGATGCAGAATCTCAGAATTTCAAATATTAAAGCTGAAAAATAATGACTCAATTTGAAGAACTTGGAACCAATAAGGGCATAACCAATTCAATAAAGATGTCATAGATTACAATACAAACTTGCTTCATAGTTCATCATTTCAACTGAAATTAAAACATAAGCTTCAAAGGCAAAACCACAAGTCGGCAGCCTTTTGCTCTTATTCTAGATAGAATTTTAAAAAGACAAGCCACACACTTTCTTCACATCATGCACAAAGCTCTTCAAGAGAGAAACCTAAACTTCATGTTCAATACCTGCACAATATTTTCTTAAGGGTGAGCAACGCTCGGTAGAAGGCTAGTCCTCTATAAACAACATATGCCAACCATAACAATGCATGAATACAATGATCCCTTCAATAATAACCCCCTCACCCAAACCATGATTCCCTTTTTGTTAGTCCTCTTGCTTAATCTCAATCACCAAAATCGTACAGCCATATTAGCCCACATGATACTTGGTCCCTACGAATTAAGCTCAACTACACAAAAGCATTCTCTTAAAAATCTCATTCCTAATTTCACTAAACTCCTGTCTCAATTTTATATTCATAAACATGTTGATTAACTAAGAACATATCACCAATAACACCTGATCAATAATTCCACAATTAAGTTTCATAAACAACATCATATATAACAACACATCAGCCAAAAATACATCAATTACTCATAGCTTCAAAACAGCAAACAACAAACAAAGAATACCAACAAACAAAACACAATAAATTAAATAGCGGTTCCCGAGATCCCCCTACCTCAATTCTAAAGCTATGCTTTTGAGATACCCTCTTGTTCTCAGAAAATTTCCCTTCCTCCACTATTTCTTTTCTTTTCGTAAACACCACAGCATGAAACTCAATGCAAAATAAAAGAACCAAACCTGAGTATTTATGCTGCTATGCAAACAAGTCAGAATTCAATTCTAGATAGGATGAGGATGCCACCTCGATAGGAATCGCCACCTCTTACTTATGGTAACTGAATCTCCAAGGCTTCTCCTTGAATATTGACACCTCTAGCTTCTTAGATAACTCAATCTTATTATTAGGATTGGGTCTGATCTTCTAGTTTAGGTGGGGTGGTGCTTGTGAAGAGTAGGAGTAGAGGGAAGGACGACCATGGAGATAGCAGAGGATGGAGAAAGTCGAACACACTTCAGCTGTCGTTGAACGACATCCTACTGCAAGAATAAGTAATCCTACCACAAGTACAAGTAATCTATTGTCTTGGGCTTTTTCTCCTTAAACTGGGCTTGGGTCTAAAAAATAAAGACTTGGTTGGTCCATAAATTAAGAGAGAGTCTAATCATATACTTTGTATAAAGCACATAGTTTTGGGGATGCACATATATATAATATCGTAGCAAGAAAACATGTAGATATATATATCCATATACCCATATACCCATATCAGAGAATATAAAATTAATACTGAAGCAAAAGAAATAATTTTCATTCATTATAAATTAAGAAAAATATAGGTCGTCACAGAGGACCACCTTCAAATGAGATGCTACAGGAAATTCGGCATAATCTCCCTTGAAAATAGACAACCCTTCCTAACAACACATGCAAACACACTTCTAAAATCATATTCCAATCTTGCATTCCTGGAGCCTTCCTGCTCCTAAGTTCATCACATCTCCCAAAATACATCAAGTTTTATTCAAATAATAACAATCTCAAATGGCCACCAAAACATATCTATAATGAAAGAAAAACAATGAACAAAGAATAAGCGGAAGCAACCTCTGACTATGTCTCGACTCCATGTACGCTCGACCTCAAATGAACTTAGCCTGCAAACTGGGCATTTAAAACCAAAGAGCTCAGGGGAAAGTAATTTAAAAACGTTAGAGTGAGTGGACAAAAATGAATTAAATAATTTAATAAAAGCGTAATTTAAATATTTTCTCACATTTAAACTTTAAAACCTCGATGCACGCAACTTTGATATAACATTTAATTTTAACTCTAGAATCACATAAAAATGGACAAACTAGCCCCGTTGGTTAATCAAATACAGAAATCTCATAAGAAGAGATAGACCAGCCCCGATGGTTAATCAATTACATAAATGAGAAAAATAAGACAAGGGGGAGAGATATCACCATGTAAGAGGAGCCTCTAAGGCTCGGGTCGATGCCTCCCAGGCTATAATAGCGTCCCACGCTAAGCGCTCGACTCACCTATAGTGAGGACCGCTAATAAAGGCTAGCTAGTAATGAATAAGAGCGACCCTATAGTATGGTGACTAAAAACATACAAAATCACTTAAATCCATAAAGCTTCCTCAAGATCATGCGAATGGTACGGTTCCCAACTGTACTTGGAAATTATCATAAGAAATTAAAATAAAACTCAATGACATGTCTCACACATCAAAAATATTCTCAAATCCATAACTATAAGCGAAATTTAATTATCAAGTATAAATTATAAATAATTTCTCAATCCAAAAATACACGCTAAAAATATTCTCAATGTCAAGATTGATAATCCACAAATAAACGAGAAAGTTATAAATAGAGAATTACCGAAAATCTCATTTTAGGTAGTCTTTAATAAATCTCAAAGTCAACAATAAAGCCGAAAATAATTAAATCCGGGAATCATAAATGATATCCAAACTCAAATACCAAATTAGTGAACCGAGCTCAAATCCATAAATCATGACTAACAATTTATCCATACATCAAACTCAAATAGTTTACAAGATCATTTCATAAGCCGAAGTTATAATATATGCTCTGAAAATAAAATTATAAATTATAAAATCTTGCATGCATATTTATTTAAAACCAAAATGTCCACTCACAAATTTAGCGATATCCGAATAGCTACTCCAGCGAGATCTCCTCGTATCCTAGCACAATTACCATGCTTAGGACCAATCTTCAATTTCAAAAAAATAAATACTTAAATATAAACACCAAAACTCTTCCACTTAACCCACTACCTTTACTAGGGTTTAACTTATCGGATTTATGCCAAACTCCTCCCGCAACCTCAATTCATTTATTTCAATAATCTAAAACAGAAATAAAGAAAATCCAACAGTAGGATCTTCCCAAGAGGCACACCGATAAAACCCAACTTCGAATAATCCCAAACATATTCAAATCTTCACCATAATTCTCAAACTTCACATCATTGAAGTCCTCTCATCATAACCAAATTAAATAACAGAAAAACTACCCAAAAGAGGTGGCACCGCAGCAGCGGCAGCCTTACTCTGGCGACCTCTAATGCTCCCCAAAATTTAACAAAATATTCCTCTCAACACGCACAACAACTTCTCTAACTAGCACAAACACCAATTCCAAGCCTAGAGGGGGTAATCGAACAAAAACATTAAATTGAGCCCTAGAACTTCAATTATACATTTATCCTTACCAATATCGAATTGAGTTGACTCCTTTTGAGGGTTTACTACCCTGAATGAGAGCAACAAGATAAGCCAAGAATTGCTAGCTATAGCAGCTAGAGGAAGGAGCTCCGGCGAAGACACAGTCGGGTTTCTAGGGGCGTTTTCCCCCCGTTCGGCGGCGTTACACGCTCGGTCACCAGCCCAGAAATGGAGAGGATGCGGCGACGGTTCGATCGGGACCGGTGCGGCAGTCCAGTCTGGCCGGACAGAGTCAGAAATTTTCCGACAGGGAGAGAAAGAGAGAGAATCGGGAGGGAGGAGAGAGAGAAGAGAGAAGAGTTTGACATGTGTTTTTTTCCCAAACCGGTCCAACACTTAATACCCCAAAAAATAAAGCCTACTAAAATTTAACTCTTTTACCAACTAAAATTTACCCTTTTTTTATCTGATAACTTTTACATGCTAACTTTGATTTTAACATATAGCATGTCCACGAATTTGAATTAACGTCCTCTATAACTTCCTTAAAGTAATTTTCCCAAAATAAATTTTCTATATAAAGTCAACTCTAGGGTTCTTAAATAGTAAACGGTTAGCCAAAGTAATACCAAAAGTAAATAACCGCAAATTAACTTCAGAACCGGGATGTTAGCTTCTCTCTCTCTCTCTCCACATGTCTTATCACTCTTATGCTAACTGCTCATGAACAACCCAGATCCAATCAATATAAGAAAATAAAATTAATGAAGAGGGTACTTTTGGAGTCTGATACGAAATGTGGAAAGCTTCAACCTCTTGAAAGGTTTAATCCAATTGGGTATGTTTGATTTCAAGCTCTTGTTCTTCTGGGTGGTGGTTTGGTTAAAATCGAGAAGAGGGGTACGGTGGTGATGTTGGGGTGGAGTGGTGGGGTCGGGGTCCTCTACAGCAATTGAACCCAATATATCTTATTCTTTCATTCCTTAGTGAGATTGTAGATTTATCAATTTCCCCTCGACAATATTTACTCACATCAACGATCCCTCCTCCTAATTGACAGTAGACCAAGATTAATATAGGCTCAACTCAATAAATTCTGTTTTCAATTTGGATTTTCTCATACGCAGAGAAAGATGAAGATGAAGGTCTTGGAGAAACTTAGGAGGATGCATGTAAGATGAAGGTGAGGAACAATTAATCTGGGTTTTGATTTTTTTTAAACTAATAATTAGTTAAAGAATAATAGTTTTTAAGGAAAATGACCAAATGCACAAAAATAGGGATTTTAAACCCTCTTCCAATGAAAATCTTTTCTATTAGCCAATTCCAATGATTCTTAATAAAATTAATAAAATGTCTTATTTGACCTCAGCCTGATCTTTTATCTCTCTTCTAGATCTGTGGATCTGTAATTTATTTCTTTCTCTCTCTTTCTCTTATTTGACATCGTCCATTCGTCTCTCTGCGTAAGCAAACAAACGCCGTCGACGTCATAGCTCTCCGACAAGACTGTCATCGGAGCCTCAACGTCGACAACGCCATCGTCAAAGCCTTGACAACGCTGACACCTCGATGATGCGTCGCTGTTGACGACGACAACTTGGCCTCGCTTCCTCCTTCCTCCGCCAAACATGACCGGTGAGGATCTATGCTCTGGCGGTAGCAGTGGCACCAGTGACCACTGTTGTACCTGCATCTCCAACTACAAGAGATAAAATCTCGCCGGCTTCCGTTTTCCTGGCTTCTGATCTCTGACTTCGTCTAATTCAGAACACGGTGACGTCGTACATGGTGAAGGCTATGTCGGATCTAAGGGAGGGAAGTGATGTCTTAGGGCTGTTTTCGGGCCGGTCCGAGCCCAAAAATATGAAACCCGAGCCCGAGTCCGAAACTTTCGGGCCAGTCCGGGTCGGTTGTTTTAAAGGCTAAACCCGATAAAATCGGGCTTAGTATAGTCGGGTCGGTTTTTCAGGTTTTCCGGGTCTAAAAAAGGGTTAATGAATGTTGGGGATTTTGAGAAGATTTTGGATCGATGCATAGAGAATATAAAGAAGGTTTCGCCGGAAAAGAGGGGTTCGAGGAATACAAAACAGAGAAACTGAGAAAGGGTTCCAAGGGCTTAACGATTTCTAAAGTTGAGATTGCAACGGGAGGATCTGGAGTTATGGGTTGTCGTTTTGGATCCATATGTGGTGGATATGGCCGATGGGATCTGCGCGGAGAACACGCGGTTGCCGATACGGTGGTGAGGTTGAAATCTGCAGAAGTTGAGAAACTATAGGAAGGCGAGTTTAGTAAGGCATGTACATATCTGGGGAAGAAATTGGTTGTGGTGGAGACAAAGAAGGGTAACGATGTTGATTACTTGATTTGGTGATTGAAGATAGAAGGGTGATTTGGTGGAAGAAGGGTGATTTGTTGGAGACAAAGAAAGGTGAAGTTGTCACCTGTAAATTGGTTTAGGGGGAGCGGATTGTTGAAGACAACAAGGAGCGCACCTTGATGTTATCATCGTGAAGAAGGGTTTCAGGTGTACTTTCGGTTTTCGGTCCGGATCGGGTTCTGACGTGTGGAACCCGGCTCGATCTGGATGTGCTGTAACCGGTCCGGGTTTAGCCCAACCCGGAAAACTTTGTCTAGAAACCCGACCCGATCGGTCCTGGTTCGGTCCGTACCGGTCCGGGTTTTCGGTTTTCGGGCTAAAAATGACAGCCCTATGATGTCTGTGAGAGGTGGAGGAGCTCCGGCGAGAGGTGGAGATCTATGGCTTGCGCAAGAAAAATCAGTGATATTCATGTATGGTGTTTGTGAGAGGAAGGTAAATGCAGCTTTAAGGAATTGCTCATCCATCAAGTCTTATGGGTTGGGCCGTATTCATTTTTTTTCCTAGGGGTCAATAATCTCTTTTTAGTGGCTTCATTGTGGATGTATGGTGAAATTGTAATTGATTATTGTTGAAATAAATTGATTATTGGGGGTCAGTAACTGATTATTGAGGGTCGGTAACCCGATTATTGAGGGTCAGTAACTGATTATTGGGGGTCAGTAACCAAGTTATTGGGGTCAATACCCGATTATTGGGGGTCAGTAACTGATTATTGGGGGTCAGTAACCAAGTTATTGGGGGTCAGTAACCGAGTCACCAGTGACCGGAGTCCCGCGACCGGTGACCGGAGTCCGACGACCGGTGACCGCAGTCCGACGACCGGTGACCGAAGTCTAGCGACCGATGACCGGAGTCCGACGGCGGTTGACCGGAGTCCGACGGCGGTTGACCGGAGTCCGACGGCGGTTGACCGGAGTCCGGTGAGATTCCGGCCAAGTATTCTCTCTCTCTTCCATTTTCTCTCTCTATGCATGTTTAAGGGGTGAGGGCAAAATAGTTTTAAAATAATATGGTTTGTTAAGACTTTAGTAGAGATTTGTGCATTGGATGCGGCTATTTCCACCCCACTAAATGCTCAGTTCACCTCACGTCTAATTTTTTACCTTTAAAATTCCAATTCTGCCATTAAAATTTTGTGAAAATCTAGTTTTTATTTTCTTTCTTTTAACTTACAATTACAAAAATGATAAAATATATACAAATATTTCATCAATATAATTGACGCATACCTCCATTCTTCTCAAACCACATCCTATGTTCTCCTTAATCTCTTTCTTGAGTTCTTTCTTTACGATTATGAATATTATATATATATATATGAAATACTACATTTGAAGCCATAAATAAAATAAAAATAAGAACGAACAATCCCATATATCACACTGTATAACCACCATGTTGAAGATTGTAGTGATTCTCAAATATGATTTGAAAAATGTAGAGTATTTTTTTTTTTTTTTTCCAATGTAAAGATGTAGAGAATTGGTGTTGTTTGGATTTTAGTTTAATATTATATTTTCACAAAAATTCTTGATTGTAAGGTTAGTATTGGAATATTTAGTTTAAAATTGAAATGCGGGGTGAAAAAAGCATTTGGTAGGGTGGCAATAGCCGCACCTTTGTGCATTTTTGGCATAAAAAATGTTACCTTATATTAGAATGGGCTCATGAAAAAGATTGTCATTGAAATTGGGAATAAGAGGTTTAAATTAGTACTAAATGGGCATTTTCCCTAGTTTTTATATATAAATAATAATAAAGGTCAAATTGGTCATTGAATACAAATTTGATTACCGCCAGTTTTTTTTAACGAACTTAACGGCTCCAGATACCAATATTCGATCAGGTTAAGAACAAGAGATACCGTTTTGAAGTTTTTCAAAGTTGAGATACTAAAACTTTGCTTCTCTAAAATGTCAGACATTGTTTGGATCATTTTTCCATCATAAAAACAATAAAATGCATTTAAACATATATTAAATTGCCCTCTTTTACATATATATACTTTTAGGAAAATGATTTTTGGCCTTTAAGGCCTAAGATTTATGGTTTTAATATTAGGTAGCATGCTACCTCACTTAGACACATCACCAATTAAAAAGATTATGTCATGTTATTCTTAAGCAAAAATACAATCATATTCTTCCAAATCTAATGGCTCTAGATTACTTTGTCTTTTTATTAAGAGAAAAAAAAATTATCTTTCTTTATAATTAAAATATATATTTTTAGCATTTTCTTTCTCTTTTTCTTTTCATCACTATCATGTTTAAATTGAACGTAACATATAGTGTGAAATACATACATTTATGAGAATATACTTGTTCAAAAACACACGAATTCTTATGAAATATATATATATAATATA
>NC_020492.1:934458-946342 GCF_000184155.1 Fragaria vesca subsp. vesca
CATATATATATATATATATATATAATTCGTCTAAATAAAGTGTGTGTGTATATATATATATATATTTACACATAATCAAGAAATTCGGTAGAGATTTTTCTATTTTTTTATTTTAAAAATTCGATACAGAATATGCCTTATATATATATAGATATCATAATTTGAAACTACAAAAATAAAATATTAAAATGGAACTAAATTTCGATTCACAAAGATAGAAGGAAATTTTAATAAATTTACGAAATTGATTTATGGTATAAAAGCCTAATTTGGTATGATTATTAACTTGGTCATTATTATTAATAAATTAATTAAATTTGGTATATACACATCCATATTAAATGGGTAAGAAAATATTTCATATTAGTATGTAGCATTCATTAATTATCAAGGTAAAAATTGTATTTTTACCTAAAAATGAAATGACATCATTTATTAGATTGATAATGTGTCTATGTGACATGACATATCATATAGAATTAATACCATAAATCTTAGATCCTTTAGCACTACCCATACTTTTATTATAAAGTACATTTCAGTATCTAATAAATTGCCCTCTTCTGTATATACAGTAAATACTTTTATTTTGATAGACCAAATCACCAAAATGTGTATTTCCATAATTTTTCTTCTTTCCTTGAGATAAGTAAAGAGCAAAAGGGTAAGATTCCCCAAAAAGAAAAGATACAAAGTGGGGAGTGTGACCAATTAAGGCAATGAACAAGAGAAAATGTAGATAAGGATGTGGTCGAGGCAAGCATCAACATCCTGAACCAGACAAAACAAGGTGGGGAGCATCTTTGAGAGGCTCCAAACAACTCCGCATTTATCGATCGAACCCCTCAAACCCAACCCCAACATCCCCACGACGACGTGTGAGCTCTTATCCCCCATTCCCAACTCATTCTTTTCTCATATATATAGGAACCACATATTGCCAAGCAGGTTAAGCTAATTCAACATCGTCAAAACACCCTCCTCTAGTTCTTTCTTTCTTTCTTTCTTCTTCACCCTCATCGAAATTCTCCAACTTCTATCATGGAGGTCATGGAAGGTGACAACGTGAGAACATTCGACATGGGTGCACTTAGGTCAAGTCTTCCCCCGAAGTAAGAACATAAATCTCTTGTTCTTTAGCATTCGGATAGTTTTCACGTTTTTATGTTCCACACATACCCTCCTTTATCGTTTGGACTAATTGCTTAAACTTGTATGTTTTACGTCGAATACTGATAGAATGTTTTTGCTTTCTCAGCCGGAGAGGGTTGTCAAGGTACTACTCTGGAAAAGCACGATCATTTACGTGCATGGCCGATGTCCGATGCCTAGAAGATCTCAAGAAACCGGAACATCCCGATGCGAAAAAGAGGAAGAAACATACGGAGAAGAAGAACTTTCCTGTTCCAGCTCCATATCCTCCTCTTGCATGTCGACGAGTTTCTAGTACCACCCAGTTTGCTACACCCTGTGTTGGTGTGTGAAGATATATCCATGAGAAAGAAAAAGAAAACAAAAAGAAAAAACATAGAAAGGCATTCCATTGTTGTTCGGCTATTACTCAAGTTTAGCATCCAGTTTAGTTTCCTAAAAACCATGTTCGTTTTGGAGTGCAAAACGCTGAACTGGATAGTACATTATCCTTCTTTCTTGGCAATATGTTGCTGTTTTTACTCCAAAACACCTCTGTAAATAAGTAAATTACTTGCATTAGATTTTAATCTTCTTTTGGTTTTTGTTTTGGTTTTTCCCATACAGAAAAGCAATGGTTACGTTATATTATATATAGAGCTGTAGTTCGGCGTTCTATGTGATAAAACAAACTTATATGCATTTCACCCTTTTCAAGTCGGCTTTTAAAATTTTCCATAGAGAGGAGTCAAACTCGAGAATTTGAAGTTTTTAACCCTCTATTTGTGCAAATTGGAAATCTTATGATGTTCCAATAAGAGATGTAATGCAAGTGCAGACTGCATTAGTCAGACCGCAAATCCTCTGCTTCACACCAGATTGTACAATCAGGATGCATTCAAATAGAGATGCCTACAGCACAAAAGCTATTTCGACATGGACAAGAGTCTGCAATATAATGGTCATTTCTTCAGTCACTGCTGTCATTTCCAAAGTTTTTAGTTCTCTTCATGTTACACTTCTATTACTCGGCCAACTAAGTTAGGAAGAATACACATTACACTTTCTAACCACCAAAAGCGGAAGAGGGGGAAAGGAATGACCATTTAACTTGTGCTGGCTCGACCTAACAAACTGCAAATTATGAGCCCCAAAATAATCAATGCTTCTCACTAATGGTACAAAAAATTAGTACCGACACCCCTCCACATTTAAATTCAAAACTATTGCAACCTCAACTTCTTGTTGGTGGCTGAATCCCGATTATCAAACATGACAACTTCATCGTCATCGTCATCAAGAACTTCCAATTTCCCATGACTTTTTGTATCACCAGCAACACTTGACATATCTGCATCCGAAACCTCGGATAGTTTCCTTTTCTTTCCAGGAGCAGTTTCAGCCTCATTATTCTTATCAGCCTCCAGTTCTGATGCACTTGATGTGCTTCCAGCATTAGCATTGGACTTTTTGTCATCCTTCACCACAGAAGTAGCTGGGGTCCATCCAGATAGAACCATTCCATCAGGTTCCTTCTCCTCATCAAATTCCTCCCTGAGAAATCAAATTTGCATCAAATTAGACATGTCTATCACAATCTCCGACAGATATGGAAGACATCAGGAAATGCTTCATATTCATCTATAAGTCGATGGTGGATGTCAAGTTCAACAGGAAGGGAAACAAAATTGCAGGATGAAAAGGCATCAATTCAATACGATTCCCAATGGTTTATTAAGATTCAACTTTTACATCTAGGGTGAATCACAATGGATCTTCATATCTTGCAGACATCCGATACCGTGTATAGCTTACAGATGTAATGGGGGTAATTTTAAATGTATGTAGGAAGCTGTATATATTCTTTCTCACCCGAGTCAAGCTTGATACTTGATAAAATAAAAATCTACAAATAAAACTAAAAACAACCTGTGTTTGATATTGATATTGCAGGACAGTTCTTGCTGAAGATCCTCAATTGTCAGCATGGTTCCACTAGTAACTGGAGAAGGAAACTCCGATAGCACCTAAATTTCATTCACAATATAAAAAGTTACTAAATAAACAACTGATACAGGTGAGTAGATTATGACAAGTCACATTAAGAGAACCATACCTTATCAAGGTTCGCTGCATAATTTCTTATCATGGCTTCATCCAGGTCATCACCAACTTCATAAAGAAGGGCTGCCCCGTGCATAATAAGTGGAGAGTTCATTCCAAGCTTGTTCTTAACTACCTTTTCAACTATGTCCCGCAATTTTGCACGGCTAGTATTGATCTCCAATGATAACGGTGTCTGCTTAAAATCAATTACATTGCATTAGTGTACACAACTTCATATGAAACAATAAAAAATAAAAATAAAAACACAGACAGAATGCAGAAAAGAGCATCTTGCATACCTCCGAACAGACATAGCAGGACTTGTTAGGTTCAAATGGTTCCACTGGCATGAGCAGCATCTTTTTTGTTGGATGTTCCAGACAATAAGTCATCCTACGTGACCGAATCAGGGTAGATCAAACGAGTTGCAAAACGAGTGAAATAAATATAATTCATAGCAGAAACTTTCCTGAATCATGTGAGAAACACACATTCTTCTAATAAAACTAAAACCACACGTCTGGATTTTTTTTTCTTCTCTAATATACACATACAAAACAGGTGTATACCAATACCAAACAGTGAAAGAAAACTTGTGGAGAACGTGCATGTGTTCAAATCATATTCCTTTAGACCAGAAAACTCTAAATGACTTGAAGTGGATGGAGCCCTATACACGTACCAGACAGTGTAAGTAAAGCCAATGTGAGTGAGAAAATATCAGATCAAATGGCTTTTATGCAGTAGAAAATCCTTTCTTCCCTAACATGTATGTGAGCAAAGACCCCTTGGCATATCCCCTTGATGCCATTAGCAGATATATGGTGTAAAGAGTGCATTTGTAAAAGTGTCTGTGTGTGCAAGGGTGTGCATACATATCAAAAATGAAAAGAGAAAAATATATTACAAACCATAAAGACACAGATGTTTAAATGTCTTGAGAGAACTACAGGAACAGAAAATAGCAAGAGAAATCAAGGAACATACGTCTCAGCGATACAAAACACATAACTCAAATCAAAGAGAGGGTGGGTATTGTACATACCTGTAATTTTTTGTGTCATTTTGCAGCACCTTGACTGTCTCAATGACAATCAACCCAGCAATAATTGCATTTGTTGTTGCAACAGCATGGACAATATTACCAGCAATACCTTTAGCTTCAAACAGACTATGCAATGGGATTCCAAAAGCAGTGGCCCTTATGTTTGCAGCAGCAGTAACAAATTCTACAGCTAACTGATCATCTTTATCAAAAGTCAAGTTCCCAATCTCCTGCAGACCCGGACCACAACAAAAGAAAAGAAGCAAAGACAAAAAAGAAAGTAAGACTTCAGTATTCACCTATGGAAATAAATGGTAAAATATGATATCTTTATTTAACTGCCAAGAGTTCGACTAACCTTTCCCCTTTTCATGAAAAATAGTTTCAAAGCCTCAAGAAAGACTCTAGAATTTTCCATGAGGCTCCACACATCTTGTGGATTCTTCAGTCCTAGAGATATCATGGCAGATGCTGCAGATGGATCAGTGGTTGCACCATTCTTTTCTACATTTCCATTCTGCTGACTGACATCATTAGGCAGGGCATCCCTACTATATATGGGCTTTGGTCTAGTACGGTTCTTCCATGTCTCCTCATTAGACAAAGCTACCTCAATGTTATAACCAAATACATGATCATATATTCTTCTTCCATACTGCTCGATGTCTTCATCTTTCCTGTGCTCAAAAACATCTTCTGCCTGTTCTGATGAGCTAGCACTATCACCGGAACGCACATTCAAATCATTGGCCTGACTCTTGTCCCCAAACAACTTTGCAAAGAGAAGTTCCTTCGCCCATACAATGCAGTGAACAAACTGCAAATTCAAATATTAGCCATGAGGTAGGGTCATATGGAAATAACGGATTTCGCGGCAAAGAACCACCCCTCCCAAATATATGTTCCACTGCAGAAACCATATAACTTAATTTTCTGAAGTAAAACGAGCAACAACGTTTTGGGGGTTAGGGCATCATTTAACAAGTCCTAGCATTTACCAATTACATACTAATTGAAGTGTGGGAAAAACAGTAATCCAAATCCTTTCTGCATGTTGGTTATTAAAGCCAGCTTGAATAATATTAAGGATTTACACGAGTTCTTTCGTTTCTTGGAGACCCATTCCCAATATAATTTGTGTCTCCATATACTTGAATATCTTTCATAGTGTTACAATTAGATGGTTTAGTTCAGAGGATTTACATAATTTCACTATTAAGCAAAATTCAGTTTTCAATACAACCCATGCAAATAGATACTCATAGACAAGCAAGAAACGAACAGGAGCAAAATTTAGAAACTTAACATCAAGTAAAAAGTACCATGTGTCAATACCTTTGATGGAGTACTCGTTATGGTGCAGACAGGGTACGTTTTGGGAGCAGGTTTAGGCTGGCATTCATAGCACTCTGTTATTCCCTTCACATGTACGGTCACCTGCTTTCAGAATCAACAGTAAATTTAAATGGAAGGAATATATATCACGGTGCACAAAAATAACTCCAGCACCCTTATACAAAACACATGCAAGGACAAATAAAGCAATCAAAGTACTGGAACTCCGAATACACTGGTCAAACAGCATGATTACTTTCCCACGTCTGATGCTCACAGAACAACACCAACAACAACATCAACAAAAACAATTATTAATAGCTTCATCAAGCACACTTGAAAAAAAGACACTTGGAAAGTATCTAGCGTTGTAGAGAAATTACATAGAGTTTATTGATGAACTGACAGAAAGAAAAAGCGCAGAGCTCCATTCCGACCTCTAGGTTCGCTAACGTAATGTAAAGAATGGGAGATAAAATAAAAAGAAAATACAATGCGTTGTTCATCCATATGCCTGAAGGAAGGGTTAAGATGATGATGACATAGTGACAGTTAATATAAATCTATTATGTGTATAAATACAAACATATCATCTAGAATTTTAAAGCATGTTTTAGAGATACTACTGTAGTCCTTAGCTCATGAAGTTATCCAACAAAGGACATGAATATTTTAGATTAAAAAGATAATTAGATAGAAAAATAATGGAGTTCACTGCATGACCTCTGATGAAAAGAGGCCTTTATGATATTCATTCTGCAACTGTAAAGAATCTTCCAGAACAAGACTCCACATACTAGCCACACATAAAGCAAAGAAAGTTTAAAACCCTTTTGAAAAACAAACAGACAAACAACATAACAACCGATACGAATTAACCAAGTAACAACCTATTTCAATTCAGAAACAAATCAAAAGTTAAAAACCATTTCTTGTAAAAAAAACAACTTTATAACAATAAATCACCTGTCCAAGGAACCCAGTAGTCCCACTTTCGATTAAAGGAACATCAGCTGCCAAGCATAGGCGATTCACATGTCGCCTGGCATCTAAGTTGTCAAGTCCATTCAAAACCACGTTAAATTGTTTAAAGAAGTCCACATTGAAGTCAGGGTCCTTAACATTTGCATGGTATGAAGTAATGCTTATATGAGGCCTAAATTTTAAGACAGCATCCCGAGCAACCTGTTGAAAATATTCACAGGAATTCTTATACAGACACAGATCCATGTATAAATATAAGTAGACAATATCACAGGTATACTTACTTTGGCCTTGGATTGCCCAACATGTGATTGTCGAAACAGGAATTGTCTGTTGAGGTTACTGACTTCTATAGTGTCCATGTCAATCTAACATAAACAACCAAACAAATGAATAACAACCTAGAGCAACAAAGTAATCCAGCTAAGTTTAGCCACCACACAATTTAGAAACCTAAAGTGAACTATTTCAATTTGAAGGCCATGAATAGAAATAACAGAGGATTCAATGTAGTAACCAAACAAGTAAAACTCATAACCCATAAATCCAAACTTCAACATACTATGTTCTACAATTTTGGCCTACAGTTCATGCTTTTTCTAAATTGGAAGTACCACTCAGAATTGTTAACTCTATCATAACACTGACAAAATGTGAATAGACCCAGATGCCAAGACAAATAGCAGAAATGAAGGAAGAAATTGGAGACACAGAAACATTAAACACTTTTGCCAACTGGGTTAGAGCAGTCTGAGGACAAACACACAGCCAATTTCACCGCAGAACTATTATAAGTGCCTCGCAGTAGCTCTGAGTCTACATTCTTTGGGTTTTACTTAAAATGAATGTGATTCCATAAAATCTTCCTATTGTTTTTATCACAACTTTTTCAAATTTCGCTCTCCTGGGTACTCTTAATAAACATTCTCCAATTTGTTATATTAACAAGACATGAAACTAAACCTTTACTCTAAATTGACACATAGTAACAACCACATATACACAACCAAATGTTGGTTAAGAATTTGGTACTTTACGAAAACCAAAAACCAAAGACATATGAAAATGTGAGACAAGAATACAGCAAGAAACCCTAGAAACCCTATCCTGAAATTCAAAAGGAAAAAGAGATAGGGAGAAGAGGGAAACACACAATATGAATGTCTTGGAATCCGGAGAGGGCGAGAGTCTTGAGGAGCTCGCAGCCGATACCTCCAGCCCCGACCATGAGAACTTTGGCGCCCTACAAAAACCCCAAAAAACAAATTCAAAAACATGTTACTCGAATAATTTAGGGTTTTGGGGTTGTGGGTATTTGGAGGAGAGTAGTACCTTAATAGCAGGCGAGTGTTTCTGGGTAGCCATGGGAGTCGGAGAGATAAAGAGACTAGAGAGAAGAAGAGTCAATCGAAGTGAAAATAAGTAGAAGCAAATCGTCAAATAACATAAAGAAGAGAGAGAGTGGGGAATCGAAGTGGGTACGTGGAGGGGAGAATCTGGAATGGTGGATGGAGGAGACCCAAGTGGGCTTCCAGGAAAGAGAGAGAGAAAGAGGGCGCCAAAAACAGCAACAAGAGGTGAAAACTTTCTCTCTCTTCTTCTTCGTCTGCAAAATAAATGGAAGAGAGAAGGGGAGGAGGCGGGTGTGTAGAGGTAGGGGGAGGTAGTGGTGGTTTTTTTGGGGTTTAACTCGTTGTTTGTCTACTTGCTGTGCCCAGTTAAAACTTAAAAGGGTGTTTTGTATTTTTGGGTAAAAAAGGGTGCTTTGTATTTGGTCATGCCAAATTATACTGTATATCAAAGGGTGGTTAACTGTTCATATCATAAGCATATCAACAGTGTACTTTTTTTTTTTAAATTTATGTAATTTAGTATTTTTTTTAGTATAGACTCTCTCTCTCTCTGCAAATATTTTTTTGCCCTCCATTTTTGACTTTTCTTCTACATTCTGAATCTTACAAATCAAAACAATTAGAGCATTTATATTTTGGGTAAAATACAAGACTAAATGTTTTGTTGTATAAAAATTGTTTTTTGTGATATCTCTTATACATATGTAAAATATGCATAATGTAGATACTACACCACACCAAGGGGCGGGTATACTTACCATTTTGTCTCAGTTATTTTTAAGAAACCATAATATTGTCATTAACCTTAGATATACAATCAGTATAATAGCTGGGTATAATTTGTATTAATAATATTCTATGAAGTACATATCAGAAACATTTCTATCAATCAATTACCCTATTGACCAGCTTTATAACATTGTTTTTGGATAAAATAATTTTAATGTCCATAGAATTTAAAATTATGGATTACAATTCCATGAATTTTATGATAGCTCTTATACATATGTGGAATATGCATAATGTGAATACTACATGGCGCCAAGACGCGGGTATACTAACCCTTTTACCCCTGTTATTTTTAAGAAACCACAATATTGTTATTAACCCTAGATATATAATCAGTATAACAGCTGAGTATAATTTGCATGTATAACATTCTATGAAGTACATATCATAAAAATTTATATCAATCAATTAACCCATTGACCAGCTTCATAACGTTGTTTTTGGAAAAAGTAATTTTAATGTCCATAGAAATTTCAAAATCATGACAATTACAATTCCATAAATTTAAATCCTATTAATTAAGCATTCCATTGTTTGGATTTCATGATGTAGAGTTTTAAAATGACAAGAATTTGTATTCAGACTAACCTTAGTTAAGGGAATTGACAAATGACGCTTATTTTGTGAGGAATTCAAGTCGGGAATTTAAGCTCCTAAATTTCACGATTATTTTCCCGTGAAAATTGCTAATTCTACGGGATAAGTATCCAAACGAGGGAAACCGTCCTAAGAAATTGGGAATTCCTTATGTTTGATTAAATTCTCAGGAATTCACCTACATCCAAACACATCGTAAATGTATACACCGCGCCAAGGCGCGGGTATAATTCTAGTGTATTACAAACTATAGTCTTGTTTATAAGATTGCAATTTTTAATTTTTGATTAGTTTATTGTGAAATATAATGTTCATTATTGTGGAAAATCTATTTTCTAAGCTTTTAATTGACTATCCTCTTCAATGAGTTCATATCTGCTCCATTTTCTACTATCTATTATAAGTTCAGTTGCTAATCAGTTAACTTCATTGGGCTGTGACATTTCTAATACTTTAATTTGGTTAATCTTCTTCCCCTTTCTGTTTTTCAAGCGATCTGATTGAATCAAATGGGAGAGACGATTCTTGTGATTTTGTTATGCAATTTTGTGTTTGCTATTTTGTTATAAAAAGAATTATGGTCGTGCCTAGTGACCGGCCCACCAATAGCCTCGTGTAGGTATACATTCGTTCAAATAAATACATGATCTTGTAGAGTAGGAAGCTTTGCTTTATTAAGAAGGTTTTGCACCCAGAAGGAGCAATAATTAAGGTTTTCAAATCTGTGGAAAATTCTTATAATTTCTCATGAATATAATTGCTCATTAGCTGTTGTGGTCCAAGTTCTCCTTTTTTCCACCAAGAAGCAAATTTTTAGTTTGCTAAAACTTGACCAAAAATAGTCAAAAACACTTGAAATGTTAACTCATCTAGAATACTATTTTTTATTTTGAAGTGTTATTTAATCATCTACGTCATCATATTATTTCCAACTTCATCTTCAGACATACATCTTTGGTATCTTCTCTAAATTCTTGTCATTTTGTTATCATGATTGAAATTTTTGTCGAAATCTCGGTATATTGTTTTGTCAATAAACATTGGTTGCAATTCAATTTTGGTTTCACAATTCAGAAACTCAACAGAAAATGGCCATTAAGTTGTTTGCTCATTAGCTATGAAAAATGCTAGACACACCAAAATGTTATACAAAAACTCTATACAAAATGATGTGGCACATACCACATCATCATGTTAAAACTAATAATTTCCTCCATGTCTTAATAAAGAGTCCTGCTACATGCACAAAAAAGTTATACCAAAATATGATACCAAATTATGTGGCGTCCTAGGTGGCATCTCCCACATCATCACTTTCAATTGAAAATTTTCAACATACTTAGTTTTTTTATTTTAAATTACCTTAAAATGTAATAATAATAATAATAATAATAATAATAATAATAATAATAATAAGTAGTTTCCTTATCTAAATGAACGACTTGATGAGAATTAACCTATAATTAACCTAGCGTAGATGTCTAATCACCAAACGTATTGCAGACCAACTAATTTTCTCACCAATCTAGATTAATCATCATGTTACTGAGATTCTTCCAAACTGTAAAAATTAAACACAGCCTTCATTGAAGAAGTGGCATGCATCGTTCAACATGGATCGAGGCATATCTAATGTAATCATTAGAAAATCCATAGTATTGTTTTGGGAAAAGATGGTAGTGATAGACATAATTTTCCTTTTGGCAATATCTGGGTATCCTTTTTGTAGTGATAATTAAGCATGTTTAGAATTTGATTGAATACGCATGATTCTTAACAAGCCCTTTAGGTACCCTTTTCATCATCGATGACTTTACCCAGAAAATTGAAAGGCAACACAACACATTAATTACAAGATCATAAGGTATTGATGATGAAGAAAATAAATTTAGTGATTTTTATTTTTGATTTCCTATTCAAAAGTAAACAATTTAATCAGAATGCATGCTTGGAAACTAATTAGGTTTAAGTTGATGATGTGTCATGTGCCACATCATTTGGTATAGAATTTTTGTAAAACATGTTGGTGTCTGTAGCATTTTCCCTTAATAAATTGTAAAAGAGAAATTTTAAATACACACCCCTAATCTCTTAATACACACCCCTATTGTTTTATGTTTCTATTGAAATTTTATAGGTAAGCTAAATGACCAAAACATACATCTATTATTAAAAAAAAAAATCACTCTAGAAGTATTCTTTTCAACGTCTTCTACCCTAAAATAGTCGAAAACACGTCTTCTCCCCTAACCCCAATTCTTCTCCACAATTCATTTGGGTTGTTTTTTTTATTTTATTTTATTTTATTTTTTTATATCCGTATCAGCTTTAGTTTGATCTTACAGATCATATTGTCAAGTACTATATCTTTATCAGCTTTAGTTTGATCTTGTAGATCATATTGTCAAGTACTGCATTTTTATCATGACATGTTTTATCGAATAACTAGCTATTTATGTTTAATAGCTATTGTACTTCTACACTTGTACTAGTTTGTGAATTTTGAAAACTTGTATTGGTGATTTGGAGTTGGGATATAATAATA
>NC_020492.1:946362-962128 GCF_000184155.1 Fragaria vesca subsp. vesca
CCCCCCCCCCCCCCCCAAAACTCCGAATAAACAAAACAAAAAAGGTTGATGACTTAGTCAAAAGTCCTCACCTCTTAAAGAAAATTTAAAGTCTGGTTAGTCTCTTAAACATAATCAGTCTTAAGAGCATCTTTAACAATTTCCTCATAGTTTCTCTACTACAAGAAACGAAAAACATAATTTAACATTTTAAGCTCCAACTTCAATAGATTCCTTATTTTACAAATATGAACTAATTCCTTATTTTAACGGCAACATGGATGGAAATGCCAAAATGGGTAACAGAACATTAGTTCAGGTACCATTAGGGTAGTTTTGAACATTTAAGTACCAAAATGTGCATTAGAGCATAGTTCATGTACCATCTGAGATTTTTCTCTTACAAATAAATCATTCCCTAGAATTATAAAGATTGTTGTAATTACAGTTCATGTACCATTTGAGGATTTTTTCCTTCTGTTTCTTTGCTCCGTAAAACCATGTTCTAGTTAGGGTTTCAAAATTTTTTTCTCTCTTCTGTCCGACGACATCTAGTTAGGTGCTAGTAGTGAACGCATATATTGATGACATTGTCGGACAAGATCTTTTATCTTGATCGCCTGGAGATCATGGTTTGTAGGCTGGCGGTGGTGGAGCAATAGAGGGAGGCTCTCTATGATGCAGTCTGAAAAGCTATGTGTTGAAATTGCAGAGATCTTGTTCTGGCTGAGATGGTAGGATGTCGTTCAAGAGTGAATTATTAGGCCAATTTCGATGGGACGGTGAGTGAAGCAGCGGCTTGGTGCAAAGGGGAGAACGGGGCGGCAGCGACCTGCCTGATTCTAAGTTGGGGCCCCTACCTCGTTTTCATTTCTATTTTTTAATCGGTGGATCGGTTGCCTCTCTGTGGTGGCTGCTGATGAGTTGCTCTTTGGCCGACGGTCGTTAGCGGCGACGAGGATGAGGATCTGCTTTCCATGCAACAACTTTGGATCAGGTCACTGAGTGGGTCTTCTCCTTGAGATCCAAATGGGTCTAGGGTGGGTGATTCTCTTTGGGCTGTGCATATTTTATTTTTTGTTGTGTTTTTCTCTAGAGTTTTGTTTTGTTTTGTTAATTTAGTTGTCCCTCCTCTTTGGGCGAGGGTTTTGAGGCCTCCTCTTTAGGCGAGGTTTTCGGGCCTCCTCTTTGAGTGAGGGTTTAGGGTTTTGGTAGGTTGGTGTCGTTGGGTACGCCATGGTTATGGTGTCATTTTCAGGGACTATTTAACATCAGTTAGTTCTTGTTGTTAATGTAATGAGGAGATTTACCTGTAAATATATGCTGGTAGTTTTGGCATATAGTGTTTGAAATGATTGTTTTTTTTTAGGTTGACTGTAATGATGTATCAAGACTTCTGGAATATGTTAGGTTACGGTTGAACCCATTTTGGTTCTTGTCCACTGTAATTGCTAGTGTTGTCGAGTAGGGAGGCGAGTGGGGTATTTATTTCCACCATTAATATCTCCCATGCATGGTTGTAATCTTGGATTTTATTATATAAAGTTATTTCTAAAATAAATAAATAAAACAAGGAATATTATTTTCTCTCTGATCATATTCCTTATTTTAGGGATAATGTTTAAGGAATATGTATGAGCAAACAACCAATTTTTCCTTCTTCTTTCTTTTTTTTTTTTTTAGAATGAGGAAGAATTTTATTCCAATAATAAGAAAATTACAATGAAAGGAAATTATCGGTAGAAGACATAGATGTCCTACATATTTTCTGACTAATTGAACCATTTACGAGTATGTCACCAGACATAACATCAATGAGCCAATCGGGCTCAACCCCTAACTATATAAAACTCCCCTCCAACCGGGTTACATTAGTTGCCACCGCATGGGCAACACCATTTCCACTCCGAGGCACATAAGAGATACTATGCAATCCAACATTCATAAGCAAATATATAACTTTTTCCACCAATACACCATCATGCGCAAAAGCATAGCATTGCTCACTTCCATTCACCAATTTCACAACCTCATAACAATCTGTTTCCACAAAGGCAGGAGACCAACAACGCCTCTGCATCTCTTCTAAGCTAGTTATCAACGCCTGAAGTTCAGCAACGCATGACTGCAACCTACCAGTTACCCTCTCTCTCACTGCCAATTTCAAAATCTCATCCCCATCTTTAATCACAGCTCTAACTCCAACTTTTTTACCACCATTAATCACTAATGCATCACAGTTAAGTTTCAAAGAGCCATGAGCTGGAGGGGACCATTTTGCACTCTCATGTGGCACATTATCAGTATTACTACAATTACCTTCACCTGAGACGTCAATAGACCTTCCCAAATAGCCAAACATTGGTTGTAAAGGACAATGGAGACCTAGGAACAACCAATTTTTCCTTAAAATTAATGGAGAAAATACAAAATATAGAAATGTGTTGAAGTTGCTCTAACTTTTTCTTTTTCGATGTATCGAGCTCATATTGAATATGATCCGGAATCACGGCAAAGTAAACTACTCTATTACAAATTTTAACGCTCATAGTAGTATATGCTAACAAAACCATTTCACACTTGCAAACTATCTATTCTATTTGACTCTCAATGTCGAGCACGCAATTATGGTACTTTAAAACAACTTCTACAAGGACATAATTATATAGAAACTTCTTATAACATAAGCCTTATTGTTAACTCAAACTATAACTATGCAGGGGTGACTTCCCTCCCCTTCAAAGAAGTGGGGCTGCCTACCTTAGAGCATCTCCAACCCATGTGTTAAATTTTTATTTTTTTTTTGTTCAAAATTTGACAGCTGAGGTGTAAGTGACCCAATTGTCAAAATTTCAATACTAATCTATTGTTTGTTATTAATAATTTATTTATAATTCTATTTCCTCTTTTAAAACCTAAACCGGAGAACGACAAACTCTCTCATTCTCTCTCTCTCAAGCCCTCCTCCAACCGACTACTATATTTCTTTCCCTCTGCATGCGACCTTTTTCGGAGCCAATTCTTTGATCAACCCGCTGATTTCTATTCTCCTTCTCCTGATCTACTTAACCTTATCAATTTTGTTTCCATCATCACCTTTTTGCCCAGAAATTGCACCAACTTCAATTACAATTCTAACAAGAGTATCGAGGATCCTTGCACCCATACCGAAAAAATATGATCATTTGGCTTCACAGTGGTTTCTGTTTCGATTATGTTCATCGCTGATTTGTTTCGATCAGTGGCTTCACGATGGTTTTTTCTTTACGGTGGTACCGATACTATAAGTTTTGGTTTGGGTTCTGGGTATGAAATATTCAATAGGAGAGGGAGAGACGATCAGACCGAGTGAGAGAGAGAAGAGAGACAATATAAAATGAAAAGACCAGAAGCTTGGAGACTGTCAAATTTGACAGTATGAACCCAAACTGTCATCCACGGTGGATCTGAAGCATGGGTTGAAGAGGTTAGATTATGTCATTTTGCCCATTTAGCCTCCACTTGGAATGTGACAGTTCCACTAGAGTGCTCTTAGAACATTAAATACAAAAATCAAACGACATAGAAACTCATCACACTCAAGACCAAGTTCAAAGAACCAGTCGATGACTCGGGCCTAAGGGACAACAAAGGAGCACAAGTAAAAACCCTAATTAGTCTCGGCTAATCTATGGTTACCGCCATTATGTTTATGAGTGCATGACCGTTCTAGCTCAACATCGCCATCTCTCTTACAACAATCAGCTCATCGACGCTGACCTTAAAAGTGAAACAACCGGCTTTGGTCTATATCCAAATCGCTCCACCAGTAAGCCATAACTTTCAAGGGTTAAACACGACATTGGTCTACCTCCCTTTCACTGCGATCAACCACGAAGTTGGAACTCTTCGACGCCAAGCCAAGAAACTAGACAATGACCTGCAAATCTACTTCAATGCTAGACAGTCAACCATCAATCTCCACATGATTGGGATCCACCAACTGATAAAACAACACTACCATCTCACTTGTCATGGACAACACCACCAATGCACCTCCACAAACGAATGACACAACTCGTCAGATGACGTGCGTCGATGCTAAACTCAGCGTAGAGAGCTGCCAAAATATTTGGGATTCATATTTTGTAAGATATTTTGGTGTGTGTAGCATTACTCATTTTTTAAAACTGAGTTTTTTTATATTTTACAATTGTATATCCTCATCACACCAATACCAAATTAAGCCTGAGTTCCTCTCTCACGGCCAAAAAGAGGAATTAATTAGTTCCAAATTAAAGATAATTTATATATTTTAAATTTATTTATAAACTTATTATTTGAATTTGTTTCATAATTAACTATTTTCATAGATAGAGTGTGTTAATAACAAAAAAAGATATGTTAGCATCATCTTAAATAAAATAGAAACAAGATAAATCGTAAATAACTTTGAAAAATTTTACTGTCTACATAGACAAACCTAATTTATCCATAGTAAATCCAAGCTCTTACCAAAACCGAATGATCTCTGATTTTCAACGCTTGGGATTCAACAAGCAGCACCGACGATTGGTATTGCTAACAAATTTAACTCTTATATTCTAAAAAGCCAAAAATGCAACCAATCAGACCCCGCCATCACATCACCTCGCTCGCTCATACCGTCTAAGCGCAAAGCACTCTAGCCTTCCTCCCCCTTTCCACTCTTTTAGGCTTTTAGCATGGAATCAAGACACAGAGAGTAGGCACCTCATTCTCTCATTCATTTCCAAAAGAGAGAGAGAAGAAGCTCTAGCGTCTCTCTCTCTCTCTCTCACTCACTCTCAGTCTCTGCTAGGGTTTCACAGACTTGCCTTGTCCGTCTCCCAAACCCAAATGTGAGTCCCTCTTCCTTCAATAACCCCCAATTTCAAGCTTCTTTGATTTTTTCAGAGCTCAGTCCGCCGTAGCTACCACCACTCTCTCATAAAAAAATTGTGATTCTTTTTCTTTATTTTTATTTTCCGCTTCATGAAATTAAGCAGCTTTTGTTTTGTTTGTTTCTGAATTCTCGTAATTGTCGATTTGAAGGATCAACTTGATTTTTAATCACCATTCCCTGATACAAAAATGGCGAATTTTGTGTTTGATTTTTTATTTCTCAGTAATTATTAATTAGTTTAATTTTGTTTTGGGTGCTTTGCTTGTGCTTAATGTTCTCTGCAAATTTCAGTGAGGTATGGAGCCGGCGGTGGATATACGGCCCGGTGAAGACGCCACTTACGACGGTAGACCCTCTCACTCTTGAATGGCAATTTTTGTTTATGCGCATTGTGTTTGCATGCAAGAATTTTCAAGAGAAGAACTTATCTTCGGACTCTTTATAGTTACGGTGTTAGTAAACCTTGTGAATTTTGTTCATCACTCAAGTGGACTGAACTATTATTATCCTGGAATATTTTGTGTTGCATCAATGCTGGGCGTTAAAGGGATAGTGGGACTAGGTGATGATTAGGACAGAAAGTTTTGCTTCAGGTGATTATTAGGGAATATTCGATGTGGTGATTCTGTTAATGAAGACACTTAAGAGCAAAAAGATATTCTCAAACTTTATACGTAGATAGATTGCACCTTCAAAGGTGTATGGAGCAAATGTAATTTGCCCCTTCTTGTTTTTTTGTTTTTTTTGTTCCGGCTGCTTCATTGTAGCGGGTACTGAATTTGAGTGGGTAGTTTATTTCGAGCTGAAATGTCCTACTTTTAGTACTCAAACAAGTAATACCAAATTGGACCTCCTCTCAATTCATTTCCAGAAAGAGGCTAATTTTTCTGTTTTAGTATCGGTAAGGGTAGTTTGAAAAGGTGAAAAAGGAAGAATGTATTTGATTTGCAGAAAAGTTTTCCCCTTTTTTTGAAATACCTAGTAGTGAGCCGGAAAGCTTAGGGACTCCTCTCCTTCCTCTTCCCCCATTTGACAAGCTGTATCTTCGAATGTTCAGATGATTCTAAAGCGTACAAGGACTCCTTCATTTCTTTTTCCAAGGATTGCTTGGAGCACTACCTCCATTGTAGTTAATAACAGTACGGTTGCACAGTTTTCATATTATCAAATGTTTCATTATGATTCTTCCATCTAAGAGTATGAGTGTTTTGGCTTTTTGTTTTGTTTAATTCTTTTATGGTAATTTATCCATGTTATGCTGCTAAAGCATTTGCATGTGCCCACTTCCAAGATCACGACATATTATTGCAGTTATGGCACTCACAAAGCAGAAATGGAAGTTTTGCCAAAGCTTTCTCCTGTTTCCCGTTCGGGTGTTCATTGTGATACCTTAGATAAATGGTTTTCCGTTGATTCAATGATTTTTATTATATTTATTTTTATTTTTATATATTTCCCACAAATTCCTTATATTGTTAATGTTACCATCTGAAATCAGGTCTGTATTCCAAGGGGCATAAGAAGTTGAAATTATCTTCTGATAGAAATGTATGTGATGCAATGGTCTTGTCTGCAAGTATGCACAATGAAACTGTACAAAAGAAACCAAGTTCCACCTCTGCAGTTGTTGATTATACTGATCCGCTGGCTATACCAAACTTGCTGGAGGGATTAGATGACGGTGGTAAATATGGAAGTGTTGAAAAGGACATGAAGGCATTGGCTGCTCAGATAAATGAAGTGCTGAATCCGTTGTTCGCAAAATTCCCCACACTATCTAATTCATACTTTAAAGAGAAAAGAAGGCAGAGTAAACTGGCTCCTGAATTAGCGTTAGCAATTCAACGAGCTCCGTCTCTGGCAGAAAATAATGTCATTGATCTGGAGGATGACTCTGTTGACAGAAATGCTCCAGCAGCATCAACGGCTATTGTAATCATTGATTCAGATGAGGAACAGACTGAAGATCAGAGGCCTTCCTACTCTTTCCAGGAGGTTTTTATGACACAACCATCATATTCTTTCAAGGATATAATTCTGCCACAGCCATCTGAACAAGTTTTCAGGAAGGACCCTGGAGTATGTTTCACTCATATGACGATTTTGCTTGTAATTTATACATTTCATTGTCTTTTTTTTTGGGTATCTATTAAATGATTGGTTGGAGTATCCTGTTCAGGTGAGGGATCAAGTTGAAGAAACTGACACGAATAAAGATCCAGGTGTTTATGTGGGTGTAGAAGACGAAGAAAGTACTGAAGATGATGATGGTTTAGGAGACGCATGGATGGAAATGTCAATGGCAATTGAATCTTCAAAGGTATTGTTTATGTCCTTTCTTTAAATTTAGTGTTTTGATGTCAAGTGATTGGTATAAGCTTAAGGATTGTTTTGGGTGAAAATTCTAATAATTTTTCATAGCTGTCATAGTATACAATAATTATCTTATATTCAGACCAAAAATAAAATCTTTATCTTATATTCATTTTTATCTCCTCCTGATAGGATATCACTGTAGATCCTTTATCTGAAGAAAGAACGAGTGAAGGCGACTGCGAGCATTCTTTTGTCTTAAAGGATGATCTTGGATTTGTTTGCCGCATCTGTGGGGTCATTGACAGAAGCATTGATACAATCTTTGAGTTTCAGTATAACAAGGTATAGCTTCCACCTTGAGTACCTATAATATCATCATTTTAGTATTATCAGCTTGGTAAGTTGCTTTTGCAACTTTGTTCTTTTTGAATGTTCATTTGCCTGCAGGTAGTGGTGATGTAGACTATTGGTACTAGAACTAAGCCACCAGGAAAATAGAGAACCTTGAATAACTTGAATAAGTGGGTGGTCTTTAATTTGAGTTTAATTGGATAGGCCTTAGGGCTACTAAGTTTTTCTAGCTCTAGTTTTAGTGCACTGCTTTTAGTATAAAATCATGCTATGCTGAAATTAATTCAGTTCATCCCGACACTTTATGAATATGAGTTATTACTTATTACTCTAGTCAAATGCCCATGTAATCAAGATATGTGAATTGGTCTGGATTTAGGCATAAACTAACCTTTGTAATCATTGTATGGAATGCATAAAATGTCACGCCTTAGCAAGAACCTATCGATATGAATGGATGTTCAAGGACCCACCTCATCCACCCTAACGATCTGACCAATACTGTTCTTGTCACTTTGGTTAAATAGGTTGAGTCTTTTAACATGCATTGGTTTGGCTTTTCACTTATTAGCCTTTCAAACCGAACAAACCCAAACCAAGGGGGAAATGACATGAGGGATTGAGATGGCACAGCTGGCCTTCATGGTTCAACTCTGATGTTGTCAATGCCTCAATGGTAGCATTTTTCATCTTCATATCACCTGCAAATGACTAACAGACATGGGTGAATCTATTAATCAAATTTTGAGTGACCCTAGGCTTGTCCTGTAAGGGCTTGCTTGGGCGAGAGGCCGAGAGTCATGTCTGACTCATTTTCTGGTTTTTTTCCTTTTTTAATCAGTAATGAGGGGTTTTGGTTTTTAAGCTTCGACTCATTTAGTCTATCCAACTGGATCATTTAGTTGATTAGATTAGTTTGGTCACAGGACCAATGTCCATCAGTTTTGACTTGAGGAAAAAATGAACATGACAAGGTTGATGTGGTGAGAATTATCTACACGCTGATCTATTTCAACATGTGAAAATCCCCATTCACCAATTAGTGAACTGTAAGTTCCTTAGAGAGCTGGTCTACTGTTTTCTCTTCAACAGTTTCCTCCTGGATTTTGTCACCAGTAGACAACTGAACACGGTAATTCTGTTTTGGAGAAGGAAACAAAGGGTGGCTTCTCACTACTCGTGAGATCCAATACAGTATTGAAACACACAATTCTTATCTGAATGTTCCATGCTCAATGGATCTGACAACGTGTTACATTGCTGAATGAGTTAATCATGGTATTGAGAGCAAGAAATTTGAATAAGGATAATCAAATTCGGTGAAGGCCTATAATATACTTTACTGTATTGTGAGTTCTTTGGTACTGGTCTACTGAGCTGAACATTTTATTTACGCCTTGGACTCTTGTCTCTATACTTGCCTTTACGTAATTAAAATCAATAGATGGATCTTCTTAAACCAATTGACAAGATATCTGATGCCAATGGGTACATATTATCTTTTGGAAATTAAATTTCATTGTATCTTTACTATTTCAGGTCAAAAGGAGTACAAGAACGTACATGCCTGATTCTCGTAATGGGAAAGACAGAGAATCAACTGAGGATGGTGGAGTTAAACTTTCAGAAGATGGTTTGATTATAACTGAAATATCTGCTCACCCAAGACATATGAAGCAAATGAAACCTCATCAAGTGGAGGGTTTCAATTTTCTTGTTAGCAACTTAGTTGGTGATAATCCTGGTGGTTGCATCTTGGCCCATGCTCCAGGTTCTGGAAAAACATTTATGATAATTAGTTTCATGCAAAGTTTCCTAGCAAAGTATCCAAATGCTAGACCGTTGGTTGTTCTTCCTAAAGGAATATTGGATACATGGAAAAAGGAGTTTAAATATTGGCAAGTAGAGGATATTCCTTTATTTGACTTCTATGAGGCCAAAGCAGACAATCGGTCACAGCAGCTTGAGGTTTTGAAGAAGTGGGTGAAACAGAAAAGTATCCTGTTCTTAGGGTACAAACAGTTCTCCTCTATTGTTTGTGATCGAGAAACGAACCAGATATCAACGTCGTGCCAGGAAATATTGCTAAAGGCACCTTCAATTCTTATTATGGATGAAGGGCACACCCCTCGGAATGACAATACTGATGTATTCCAATCAATTGCAAAATTGCAGACACCAAGGAAAGTTGTACTTTCAGGAACTATTTATCAAAATCATGTGAAGGAAGTGTTCAACATTCTGAATCTGGTTCGTCCTAAGTTTTTAAGATCAGAAACTTCCCGACCCATCATCAAGCGCATAATGAGTAGGGTACATATACCAGGTGCAAGGAAGCAGTTCAAAGCTGGTGCTGATAATGTTTTTTATGAACTAGTGGAGGATACTCTGCAGAAGGATAAGGATTTCAGAAGGAAAGTGACTGTCATACATGACTTGCGTGAGATGACCAGCAAGGTCCTTCATTACTACAAAGGAGATTCCCTGGATGAGCTTCCTGGACTTATTGATTTCACTGTGGTACTCAATCTAAGTGACTGGCAGAAGCAGAAAATCCAGAAGGAATTCAAGAAGTTTGCAAGGAAGTTCAAGCAAAGTTCAGTTGGCAGTGCTGTTTATCTGCACCCTAAACTGTACTCCGTCTCTAAGGACTGGAAACCCTCTGATTCAAATGAAAAGATAGATGAATTGGTTGAGACGATAGACTTGAATGAAGGAATCAAAGCTAAATTCTTTATGAATATGCTTAGGTTATGTGAGTCATCTGGTGAGAAACTATTGGTTTTCAGTCAGTACCTCCCACCTTTGAAATTTTTAGAGAGATTAACCGTCAAAACAAAGGGTTGGAGTCCTGGGAGAGAGCTGTTTGTGATCACAGGGGAATCGAAATCTGAGAATAGGGAGTGGTCCATGGAGAGATTTAACAATTCCCCTGATGCTAAGGTCTTCTTTGGCTCGATCAAGGCATGTGGAGAGGGTATATCTTTAGTAGGGGCTTCACGAGTCTTAATTTTGGATGTCCATCTTAATCCCTCTGTAACACGGCAAGCAATTGGCCGTGCATTTAGACCTGGCCAAAAGAGGAAAGTATTTGTATATAGATTGGTAGCTGCTGATTCCCCTGAAGAGGAAGATCATAGTACTTGCTTCCAAAAAGAATTAATTGCCAAGATGTGGTTTGAATGGAACGAATATTGTGGTTATCGGGATTTTGAAGTGGATACTGTTGATGTGAAAGAGTGTGGTGATCATTTTCTTGAAAGTCCGGCGTTAGGGGAAGATGTGAAGGTTCTGTACAAAAGGTTTGTGTGCTTGTACATCCAAATTTTTCTTCATCAAGTTCCGACATCCATTTTTTTCTGACTATTTTCTTTATTGTTTCAGGTAGGTCCTTCCATCATAGTAAGGCTCAGGTGCAGAGTAGGGAAAGTTGTCACAAACAGTTTTGGACATGCCACTGTTAACTTTAGTTAGCATGGTGGTGAACATATCTTGGTACATGCAGGTTTTGCTTAGTTTTTTTTTAAAGTATCAGAGTCGTCTATTCGGAGGGTGCTGTTTTTTGTGAAGATGCCATTTATCCTTCAGGAACTATGCTCTTTTGTGATTTTCGCTCTATTTTGTGTTTTTTTGTTTTTTTGTTTTGTTTTTGTTTGAGCTGGTATATGCACCCTGTTAAATTTTAGGTTTGATTTTTCTACTGTGTAATTAACGTCATCCTTATGGAAATGGAGCAAATAACACAGGAAGTACTGGGCTGGAGAAAATGTATGAAATATCTAGTATTAAGAAAGATTCTTCTGCAATTATAGATCAATTATAGAATTGTATGAGAATCGCATTAGGTCGTGAGCTAAACTGGTTCAAGACTTGGCTATCCCCAATGATACTGGAGAAGAAAGTGAATGCATTAGAGTGAGCAACTTGACCTTTTATTTTCTTACTCCTTTGATTTCCAGGTGAAATGGTAAGAGCTTTTCTATCAGGATCTCTAAATCACACACCTTTTTACAATGAGATTTTCACCTTTTTTGTAGTACGTTTTTCATCTTATTTGTGTTATTTCTTTGTCTTCCCAAATGAATGATTTAGCCCCCAAATGTATGACACATTACAACGGCTGACCATGTTAACTCATGGACCAACTAGTTAGTAATTAGTAATTAAGTTACTTACCCCTGTATTTAATTTTAGAATGAAAACTCCTGTAATGCATAAAGATCATTTATCTCACTTTTAATTTAAACTTGCTGAATTACTTGAACCCAGTAACATAATGAATCCATACCCTCCATATATAAACCATGCACGACTACTAAATCCCTCAACACTTCAACTAGCTAGTATAAACCGAATTGGTATTGATCATCCATCACCATGGGCACTACTTACCACCTCTTGGCAATCCTTGCTCTTCTCGTTCCACTCCTCACCGTAGCCGATATCGGTGCTGGTGGCCGTGCCTGGAAGCCCGTAACGAACACTAGCGACCCTCATGGCCTCATGTGAAAGAGGTCGCATAGTCTGCAGTTTCCCAGCACAAGGAGTCGGGCGGAAACTTGTTGCTCCAAAATGTGATAATTGATAAAGGGGGGACTACCAGGGATGGGAGTCGGGGACGGTCACTTTCCGACTTGTTATCACCGTCAAGAGTAACCCTAAAGAAGCAGTTATTTCCGTTGAGACCTCGGTGACGGAAAATATAGTCACAGAGCTTAAGAAGTTGGGTTACTTTACTCAAGTAACACATGATAATTAAATCTTGCTACCTCCGATTGTCAGCTGAGTTCTGTGATCTTCTATGTTCATAATAAAACTTGATCTATTCTCCTGAGTGTCAAGTGATGATTATTTAAGCAATTCAAAACGTAATATCAAAGTCTGAAGCTCAATTAGAAGATATAAAAATATTGACCAGAAATGCAAAACAGAGGTACTTTAGAATACCTCATTTTCCAAGATGATTCAATTTTTTCTTCATCATCATCATCATCTGCCAGTCGAACTCTAGACCTGATGGACTGTGCACATTTCACAAAACCAACAGGCTAAAGGTTACCCGCGATGGTTTGTCTTTACTTATATCTATTTATTGGGGCTGTTTCTATTGCGGACCATTTTGTTGCAGACTTTCAAACACAAACCGTTAGATTAGATCAATGGTCTACAATTGAAGAAGTATAAACTTTTCTCATAAGGCCACATGTATCTCAATCCCTCCTCCTTCACAACATTTTCTCAAGGCTCATATGGAGGTGTAGGAGAAAAACACAATTGTAAAATCATGTTAGGAACTCAAAATTAAAGAAAAAACAGAAGAAAAATGAAAAACAGTGGAAAGGGATTCGAAAGAGAGATAAAGTTTCTGAATTTCTCAAGGGAGGAGAGGTGTATTGTATGGATGTGGTAAGCCTCATCTTGATCTTTAAAATCTGAACCATCTATCTAATCTAACGGTAGAAATTAAAAATCCTTAACAAGTCCTCAAATAAAAAGTCCTCATTAGAATGGGCTCCTCTATTTATTACTTTTTATTACCACATTGCATTGGGTCTTTAAGGGATCCAGATCCTCTCCTCATATTTCTCTCCTAATATTACCTCATAAGACAATCTTGACCGTTTGATCATAATCAAGGGCCAAGATGTTACTTACTCAGATTTTGAGATATTTTCTCCTCTGTTCTCCAATTTCTCTTCTTTCTCATTCCAAATTCTCGTTAAGCTTCAACCACCTTGTAGTTGAATACAGGATTCTTGTAATTGAACCTTCAGCCTTCAGCCTTCAGCCTTCAAAAATCCACTCGACGAAAAACAAATCCATCCAATTAACAACACAAACTGTTCTTTGCAATATGAATTAAATTTCAGAGCTTCAAATGGACACAAAACTGTTCTTTACAACACAAATTGTTCTTTGCAATATGAATCAAAAGTCGATACAAACTGTTCTAAACTGTTCTTTTAGCTTCAAACTGTTCTTATTAAAATTTCAAACATGTGAACTTCAATCTTTCTAATCCAGGCTGAATTTCCAAGAGTCTTTTGCATCTGGGTACCTAAATGATTCAACACCCAGAAAGCTAGAAACTGTGGGCGTCATGTATTCATCTTCGTTATCAATTTTGAGTTTTCTAGGTAAACATATAAGCTTTTCCTCAGTGAACAATTGTAAAAATTAGAGCATGCAATTTGAAGAAAGAGGTGAAGGGAATTGAATATAATATTTGGAGGAAATTTTACGGTGGAAGCAACACCTGCCCCACCACCATGCAAGTCCTCCCCTCTAAAGATTTCGTCACCAACAAAACTCTCAAGTCTCAACCATGGAGGCTCTCAGCGGCAGCAATGCCGACGACGGAGATCACGGGAGCAACAATATTTTCATTCTCGATCAATTCGTCAGATTATTCATTGCCCTGATTGGAGATAACCAGGAATCTGATGAGATTGATGTTGAAAGAAGAGATTACTTAGTTTCTCTGCTGCTTGTTCTCCAACAGGGAAGCCTTGAGTCGAGAATTGCTTCGGCTGTGAGTGATGAGTTCAACCTCTTGATCCTCATCTCATACGAGAGAATTTGGGGAGAGGGAGATTAGAGAATAGATGAAATGCTAAAGTTAGGACATCTTGGCCCTTGATTATGATCGAACGGTCAATATTGTCTTATGAGGCAATATTATGAGAGAAATATGAGGAGCGGATCCGGATCCGTCTTTAAGAGCATCTCCAACGACTTCTCTAAAATTTCTCTAAAATGAGGAAACAAAAGCCAAAATCTCCAAAAAAATTATGCTCCAACTCCAACAGCTTCTCTATTTTAGAGATTCTAGCATTTATTATAACAATAAAACATGTTACATAATTATTAATTTATAACAAAAATATATATATAAATATTTTATTGTAACAATAAAATACTCAATAAAATATTCTATTTATGTAAACTTCTTGTTGAAGCACGCGAAAAATTTAATTTTAGAGAATGAAGATTTTGCTGCAAATTTAGGGAATGAATGCATATCTTTCTTCTTCATCCCCATTTTAGGGAATGAGATGGGGAAGCTGTTAGACCACAAAACAATTCAATATTTCCCAAAATTAATAAAATCAAGAAAATGAGGAAACGGTTAGAGATGCTCTAATAAATCCTCTTGATCCTCTAAACTTTCTTCAATTGCATTGATGTAGTAATTAATACTCTCTTTCGGTTATCGTCCTTCACTCACTATATAAAATATATGTAGATATTACACTGATCTCATCCTATTATATCTTCATCCATATGTCATGGGCGCTTACTACCTCCTAGCAATCGTTGCTCTTCTCTTTCCTCTTCTCGCCGTCTCCGATGTTGGTGGCAGCGATGTCGACCCAAGCTGGGTGCCAATAAAGAACCTTAGTGACCCTCATGTTATTGAAGTCGCAAAGTTTGCGATCGTCCAGAACTATAAGAAGACTGGCAAACAGTTTCCCTTCAGGAAGGTGGCAGAAGCCAGTTACTGGAAACAACAATCATAGGTAGTTAAGTATCATCTTCTCATCTATGGCAAGAGTTTTATCCCTGAATTCCCTAAAGCTTCCGCCAGCGTGAAAGAAAATACATCCACAAAGCGTATGCATTTGGACTTTATTGTATTACATGACATGCCCTAAATTAGTATATGACGCATGATTTTAGAATTTATATCTTCTCGTTCTTGTTCTATCTTAGCACCTCAGTTTTTTGATCTTCTGTCGTCATATAATAAAACTAGGGGTTTGTTTCTTTTTTTTTTTTTTTTTTTTAATAAAGGGCTAGTGCGGCTACCCTTAAGCTTTCATTAATGAAACTGTCGAATACAAGGAGGGATATAAAGCATGAACCCATGATTACAATGAAGTCCCGAAATAATATCGAGAATGTCTACAAACAAAGTACATGTACTCAAACAAGGTGCTTGTTCTTATTAGTGATGATTAATATTTAATCTTTGTATTGTGCAATAATTTCTTTTATTTATATGCATTTTGAATGTTAACATGTTCTCGAAGCTAGCCTAGAAGTGCTTGATCTATCCACAATGGCTAGGCTTCTCTCATCCAGCTCCAACAACAATTTCAACTATCTATTGCTCAATTCATTTCTCAAAGCTTTTAAAAACTTGGGTCCGAAAATGGTAAATCCTTGCGCATTTTAATCTTATCCGAAATTCTCTTGACTTAATTCCATACGTTC
>NC_020492.1:962148-975946 GCF_000184155.1 Fragaria vesca subsp. vesca
CAAGAATGAGTGACCGCAACTACAACATTGAATTTTAGCTCCGTTTATTTTTTTGCGACATGTTATTTTATTTCAACGCATACATTATCTTGTCTTAGCATGGGATAGCTCCAATGATTTTGAGACTGATCACTTTGTCTGGTTCAAGCAACCAAGCAAAGCGTTATTCTTAATACCTCTCTTCTGGGATGCATGTATGATAACATTACCTTTAATTTTTTAAGTTCGTGGTTCTTATTTTACTCATGTTTATCGTCAAGCTAATTATGTGGCTCACCTTATAGCTAATTATGCATGCTGTAATTTTAGAATGCCATTTGGGATTCAATTCTGCCTTACTTTATGGGATGTACGAGAAAAGGAGTTTACTCTAATTTATTAAAGGTTGTCGACTATCTTCAAATAAAAGCCAAAACAACAAAGCAGATGGAGAATAATATGACAAAACAATATTTGGAATAGCGGATCAGGATCCTCTCCTTGGCTAAGGGTGATCCTTGGTTATCCTTGACTTTAAATACAGACCGTTGATTCGAAATTTAAAGGCCTAAATTTTGACACCTCAGCCAAAGACTATTAATTACTCAAAATTTGGGATTTCTAGGCAAACGACGTCAAAACTGTCGTTGCCTTTTCTTCTTCTTCTTCTTCTATTCGATCTGAAACTCTTCGGCTTCGTTTTCAAGTTTCTCCCTTCAACCATGAATTGCAGATCTGATTTAAATTCATTTATCTTTGGCTACCAAATTTCTTATATTTTCTTATATTAAATCCATCCGTATTCATGTTGAAGTAATAAGGTAGATCACGAAGATCTTCAAATCTGCATTATGATGATGAGTCTCAACGAAAAGAAAAAAAAATCAGATTGAATGGTGAAAAGGGGTTCAGTGATTTGGGTTTTTAAGGTTTTGATTTATTTGTGAGATTTGAAATGATTTTTTTGGTGTGAATGGAGGAACTTGGTCTTCTCCATACCCCTTCAATCAAACTATGCAGATTGAAGAGTAGTAGAGAGTAGAGAATAGTTTCATAGAGTGGCTTCGGTTTGGAGAAGAGAATCATCATTTTCCAGAGCCTTCAAATAATTTCGCAGAGCCTCACAAATTAATCAACTCTTTCTCTCTCTTCCAACCCATTATTTAATTTCAAAAAAATGAAGAATTGAAAAGGAAAAAAAGAATAACAAATCTGGAAAGAAACCATTGTGCATTGTAAATGGAGGAGAGAAGACTGGTATTTGTTTAGGAAGAAGAAAAGAGGCTGCAGTTGGCTGAAGAATAGCAACAGTCTGGAAACCGAAATATATATTTTATAATTTCATTGGGTTGGAGTGTTGGACGGTAGAACACGGTAGAATGCTCCGTCTGCCTAGGAGAATGCATTTGTTGAGTATTTAATAGCCAAATGTTGAGGCGGCTCATTGCTGGCCTTTGGATATTTAATGAAGGGCCAAGATTAAAAGCCAAGGACAGCCAAGGACCAGCTTCAGCTAAGGAGACGATCCTGATCCTCAAAACATCGGAGACCCTCATGTACGTTGTTGAGCTCCATAAGGACAGTTTCCCAACACAATAAGGACAGTGCCATTCAAGAGAGTGACAAAGGGCATTGAAAACGAGTCTCCAAACTCGGTGATTGTCGTTGTTCGACTTGAAATCATCGTCGAGTGTGATCATAGTTTTGCTGTTGTGACCAAGGTCACGGAAAATAAATCCACAAAGGTTAAGCAGTTGGTCTTCTTTACTAAAGAGAACCATTACAATAAAACCCTAAAGCGCTCTCTCTAAGTTGGCAATCAACCACGAAATCCCACCCTTATCCGGCGACGGTCTAAAGCTAGGTGGGTCTCTAGATCTGCTGAAGCTGTATGACTTTGTTGCCGGATGAAGGATATGTCAGCAACCAAATGATTTGAGAGGTAATTGGCTAGAGGTTCTTAACAGCTTTTCATCAGCGTGGCTTTTCAAATCAGGATGGATGTATGGCACCGACACCATGGACTCGAGGAGCTGATATGGTTTCATCTTCTCTATTCCATCTCCGTCCTTGTTTATTCATGGGAGGAGTTTTTGGTTTGGTGGAGATGTTGTTTGGTCTATAAGTTCGTGGCGACGATGAAGTTTCTTATTCCCGGGGTGTGCTTGTGGCTGCGCGAAATAAGGCGGCGATGTCTCACGAAGGCAACTTCATCTCACGGCAGCAACGGCTATGGTGTTCTTCTTCCATGTCCTTCTTGCAACTGTGAAAGAAAGTTGGGCTAGGTCAACTGTTTTAGGTTTAGGTTTAATTTCCTTTTGGGCTTTGGGCTGCTTTTTTAGTTTATAGTTTTCTAGTACAATAAGTTCTTTTCATTAAGACTCTAAGCACTTTTGTGCCTAAGCACTTTTTTGTGCCTTATGACGTCTTGGCGTTTTAAGTCTATTTTTCTATTAGTCTTTTTTTAGTTTTCTAGGTGAGATCTTTGCCTATAATCTATTTTCTATTAGATTGTAAGCTCAATTGTGAGCAGAAATGTAAATGAGGATACAACCCTCATACGAATCTTATGATATTGTTTGTCCTATGTACGCATGGCAACTGATCAATTTACATTGTACCCTCTACTTGAATACTAATGACAAAATTGTCTTTGAGTTCAAAGAAAAAAAAAATCATTACAATTAATTCTCTGGACCATGTCAACTTACCATTTGATAGAGTAAATATGAGAGTAAAAAATTAATCCTTCTTCATTTTCAAATAGAGAATTTCATATACACAAGCCTAACCTTCCCGGTTCTGAAGGGATCCAGTGGACGATTATATTCATATGATCACAGATAGTTTGCCAAGATAAACAAGTAAAACAACAATATAAGCCAGAATGTGCGTTTGTTGCCATTTCAGGAATGGACTTGGCAACATTGTAGTTGCAGTCAGACAATTCCAAATTACAGAAGCTTTATTATTACAAAGTATAAACTATTAATAGTTGTCTTGTTTTCTTCTTCTCTTCAATACCATCACCAACAGTTGGCATTGATTGTACATTTTGCCTTTGCACATGTTAAAGAAATAATATGTATCTTATATATCTTTACAAATATGCTGATCTTGAATCAAGTTCTTCGATCATATATTACAACTGTCTTTTGTGAACAAATCTTTCCTTCCAACACTTGCAAGCAAGTCAAAACCCTAACACTATATGTTGTCTTCTCCCCCTAAGAATCAATGTAACCAATGTGGATATGCAAGGATTCAATGAAGCATCTTTCACACAACAAAATCGCGTAATAGATGGGAGGGACCAAATCTGTGCTGCTGGTCGAAATCTGCAGTCTCTGTACCAACAGAAGAAGCTGCTGCATTGTACAAATCATCATCTCTCATGGCAACAAAGCTGTGAGGCGTCCCGCTAGAGATAGGAATGTTACCACCCTCACAATGCTGCAACCCCAATGTTAGAGACACGCCGCTTCCACTTCCAAACCTCCCCAACTCCGGCATGTGGTATGCAGGCATAAACCTTTCGCTGCTCCTATCAGACTGAATCATTCCATCTGAAAAGAAACTACTTTCATCCATGCCAGGCCTTTCTCCCTGCCTAAGCTTCACTAGCCCAAATTCAGCTTCGCCTTCACGACGAGTCCCATTTTGGAAGCTGACAGACCCGGCGGATCCGGCTATTTCCACATCATAATGCTCGGATTTGGAGTCCATAAATTGTCCTGTGCTGCATCTATCAGTGCCTGTGGAACTTGCACTAGGCTGCATATCTTCCCCTCCATCTTCTAAGGTCCTCTTTTCACCTTTTTTGGTTTGGGCTGCATTTTCAGATGAAGAATTAGAGTCCATTTCAGCATCACCAGCCTCTTCTTTGTACATCTCCTCCACCATGGGTTTCCAGAGACGCACCCGTGCATTTATAAACCAGTTTGACACCTGTGCAGCAATAGAAAAACACATATAAACTTCCTGTTCTCAAGTTGCATCAACTTCAACGAAAACATTTTCACTCAAAACCGACATGTTATGATGCTATGTGTTTGATGAAATATAAACAGTGAAAACTAACTTCTTTGAATAACTTGATATGGTAATAACATATCCATCAACGCTGAAAGTAACAAGAAAGTAATGACTTGATTAGGGTCACATTTGTAGCAAGGAACAGGCTATATCATGACTCCTTGATATAGGCAACATTTTTCTTGTTTTCTCTTTTTGGCCAAGTAAAAGAAAAGAATAACCAAATATAACTTAGAGCTGCAAGATGCATACATATGCTAAATACATTGTAAGGAAAGGTCTGCAGGATAGGCTAATACCCGATTTTCCGACTACTCACTTAACTGGTTTTTCATAGTTTACATCTTATTCTTCAAGAACCCAGAATCAAAGAATTCTCCCTCTATTACTTTGCCCTCATTCCTTACAACTATAATTTCCTCCATTGACTATAATTTTCAGAAAACTCTTTACCAACTAAATATGTATCATTATACTTTTATTTCTTTTCAACTAAATTCCACTTTGTGTCCCTTGAAGCTATATTTTCATCTCCTGATTTAGCGATTTAGAAAGGATCAAAGTGGATAAAGACTGATCCTATTCCCTGTCAGTCTGTCACGTTTGTGCTTCATAAATCTTGGTGTAGCTAGCAAATTGCTACATATAGTACGATTACTTCATCATTACCTGACTTCTAGTCAAGCCTGTCTGCCTTGCTAGCATGATCTTATCAGAATCCTTGGGATAGCTGGCAAAAATCAACCACATAATTTAGATTATGAAATCAAGAAATCCGGTATTACTCAAATAGTTAAACTATTAAGAAAAAGAGTGAGAGAAAAGGTAGAAGTCAAGAGGACATACGGATGAAGGAAATGCTCAAACAGCCATGCTCGCAGAATTGAAACAGAACTTTCTGGCAGACCTCTTTGTGGCCTCCATGCATGTTGTTGCATCATACCAAGCTGCTGAAGGGCTCTTTGCTGCCTGAGCTGCTGATCCACGTAACGGAGGCGAGTAATTCCAACCCCTTTAATGCTTCCTGAAGTACCTTGCTCCCCAAGGCTTTTTTGGGTTGCTCGTATCTGGCCTGTGATTGCATCACGTAAGCATCGAAAGTGGCGAGAAATGGTTTGAAGAGCAACTGCTGTGTATGGTTTAGCCGCCCCACTTCCTGCTATTACATCAAACGATGATACCACAATCTGCATCTGATGATAATATTGTTTGTACCTTCTATCAACCTGTGATGATGGAAACGTGAACACAATTACACATCAGGGAAAAAGAGCTCCAGTATAGTGAGGTAATCAAACAACTCATGTATCCGAGTTATCAAAAATACAAACAGTTAATATGAACCTTATATTATGTAGGCATAGTGGACGAGAGACATGAAATTGTTAAAAAAATTAAAAAATCTAAAATGAATTTACAACTTTAATAGGAACAGAAAAATATTAAATAAAGACAGTAGTACAGTTATAAACGTAACTGGAAGGGGTTAACCAAATCCGTCACATAACTAAAATAGGAGAAGCAGAGAGTTCAAAATGGCCAAGTTCTGTAGACATCTACACTTCAAAAAGGTACTAATGCTGCATATATCATGCATCTGGTGAATCTTTTTAGTAACACCTTCGTCAAGTCGTTTATGGAAAAGATATACTGTAGTAAAGGATGAACAACAAGAGACAGCACAACATAGTAATAATACTAAAAAAAGGGTAGTCACTAGTGCCAACAAAGAAACAAGTTTTTCCTTCTGGAAGTCTTTGAAAGTTTTAGGCACAAAGCAATGACGATTATCAAATGTGAAATATTTGAATCCAAACTTCTAGAATGAAAAGATTCAGTCAGAATGTTCAGAAAGACCACAACTTCCCACTAGAACTCAATATCAAACTTGATAATATCCTGTACCAATATGAGAAAGTAATCTAACCAATGTGTTTTCCCACATTGACAACTATGATAGCTGTGGACAAGTACATCAGCATAAATGTACGCGTGGATGGGGGAGAGGGGTCGTCTTACGGACAACAGGGTTATGCTAAGAATTTCGTTGAGGTTAATCATAATTTAACACATAAACCCGTCATAGCTGGAACAATATGTATTATCAGGAATTCCCAAACAGATTTGTATACATTTTGTTGGTTTTAGTGAATTGTTCATCTCCAACAGCAAAGAGGAAAAAATATTATTATCCACAAAAGAAACACAGTTGCACCAGATATTAAACCATCTTGGCATTTTTCTTTGGACTGAATAAGTTCCTTTTGACAAATGCTAAGCAGATACAAACACCAAATACTTTTAGCTAATTATCTTTCTAGAATCTATTTGACACAGGGAAAGGTGGATAGAAAACATAAAACCAGTGCGATCTGATTAACAATACGCTCTTCTGTTGGTTTCTAACACTTTGATTACAATACGCTCTAAACCCTCGGTTACAATGTGAGACTAATAGCATTACAATTCCTGCCAAAACTAATAACAAGAATACAATATAATATCACCTGCTTAATCACACAAAAACAAAAGCAGTAATCAAGACAGGTGGTGTAGGAATCTAGTGAATAAAACTGCTCAAAGAAAAAAAAATCAATAACTGCATACTAAAAATAAAGATCATTTTTGTGGAGTTTAACATTGTGTCAAATGAGGAAGTTGAACAAATAAGTAACCCAATAAGAGATAACTATAATGTAGTGCTCATACCTCATCTAACATAGACAGAAGCTTAGTCAGCTTGTTTTGCAACTCTTGTTTCTCAGCATGTGAAAGCTCAAACGGTGAGTTACTGGCAGACTCTTGCGGGTTTGAAGATTCTCCACTTTCAAGCTCATTCTTTGATCTATCATCACCCTCTTTGAAACTCTTCATTGTATGCTCATTTGCGCTTTCATTCTTCTCCCTATCATGCTGCTTCAGTGCTTTCTGGACATTGACAACTTCATCAAGCAGTTGTTGTGCTGCTTTCAGATACTTGGAATTAGGAATGTTCCTAGCAATGCTCGACATCCCATATGGAGATAAGTCCCCTTTACTTGAATCGGCATTGCCTCCAGGAAAACTAGGTTGCAAATATTCGACATTTCTTGGCTGATCATCTCTAAAAGAGCCATTCCTGCCCTCACTTGGAAGTGATGGATTAGGACTTAAGAATGAGGCAAAACCCATATTGGGATTGCGGTATGACATAGAAGGCACTTGCATTCCTGATGAGAGGCTGAGGGACAATCCCTGACCTTGCAAGTTCTGTCCACCATGAAGAATAGCTGCAGAACCATTCATTGGGTTCGTAACTAGCATCTCATTTCTACTATCTCTCCATGCATTGAATCCTTGCTCTCCAATACGTGAGCCGCCAAGATGTGACAAGACATCCTGCTGTTGTGTATTGGAATCCGAAGCCCCCACTGAAGGAACGACTTCAATGCAGTTGTTTTGCTGCTGAGAACTCCCAGCTAATGCATCCGAGTATGAGCCCGAGTTCATATACATCATCATGTTTCCAGGAAGAACAGGCGTTTCTGGATATGAACTAGTTAAAGGTTCCCTTGAATAGAGCATTGGTGTACCATCTTTTTGATCATTCAAATTACTATAATAAGTTGCCATATTTGTCTCAACTTTAAATTCTTCTTGCCCAGTTGTATTGAAACAGATCACATGCTCAACACAAAAACTGAAAAGCAGACAACAAGCACAACTTCCAATTATTAGTACTTAACACTATAAATGAGAAGCTAATAAATTTGCTCCATTAGTGTTTGAAGAAAAGCTACTCAAACATCAAAAATATTTTACTTAGATCCCAAGCCATCCTCACAAAACAAACAAAAAATGACTAGCTATATTTGATTCAAACAATTGACAGTAAGCAAAATGAACCATAGCTAATACTTAGAAAAGAGTTCCTCAGATTCCAAGGGAGGAACATGGTTTAGAAATTACTCTTTTTTATTAAAGGAAATGAAAATGAAGAGAGGAGTTCAGTTTTCAATTACTAATAATCAATAGGAAGGTTGAGAAGTTACTCATTTTCTACAGTAAGTGAATGGATGTAGACAATCTTCCAAGTATATATGAGCAACAACCACCCAGAAACCTCATGCAAACAAAAACTGAATTCACCCATTAGAGTGAGATTGAAAGTCTAAAACAAACTATGATCACAAAAACAAAGTTGACAAAAAATGAACGAAAAACATAAAGTTTACCCTAACAAGAAAATTCAAGGGCAAAAAAACACAAAAGAATGGATCATCATATTAAAAAATAGACAGAACCAATTCACGAAGTAAAACTAAAATTTGAAGCAATTTGTGACATAAAGAAGCAAAAAGATAATAGTAGAATAAAAAAGAAGTACCTGGAAACCTGCAACAGTTGTGGGTTGTTTGAGGGAACAGAAAGGTCTTAGAGAACGACACCCGATCGCTTAAACAGAGTTCTCTCAGAACCAAACACTTTCCGATCCCAAGAACAAGTTTCTTTATTCTACCAAAGAAACAGAGTATTAAGAAAAACAAGTGAAAGAGTAATACTTCAAAAGAGACTTGGGAGTTCTTTCACTTTTAATTTCCTCTCTCTCTCTCTCTCTCTTCTTTGCAATCATAGATATTCTCCATCCATTACTGCATCAAAGCCCCACGTGAGACTCACACGCACACAGAAAGAATGAGAGAGAGAAACAGAGTCTGAAACAGAACCTTCTCTCTCTAGTGGAAAAACTAGAGAGAAAAGGGAAGTTTCACCGAGTCACTCAAGGAAAATGATGACCTTGCTTTTCACAGAAATGGGATTCTATTTTTGGGCTTTGGTGGGTTCCTAGCTTTTCTTGGTAGTTTTGCTTTGAACCAAGTAGTTGGTGCTCTGTTTCAGAATTCTCTGTATCTTCTTCTTCTTCTTCTTCTTCTTCCTTGTTTCAAAGGCTTGAACTTTGATTGATGATGAATCAAGAGTTTGGTTAAGGAGCTCAATCTCTAACTACCAGTTGGTGGACCTAAAACCCTCTCTTAAACCCTCTCCATATCTCTCTCTCTCTCTTCTCCCCCCATCTCAATCTTTCTCTCTCTCTCTTCTCTATCTAACTTCAACCTCTATGGCTGTCTCTCTCATCCATACACAGCATGGAAGGTCTGGTTTTGCTGCTGCAATATCCACCATATAATTGCATATTCCAATTTTTAAATCATATAATTTTTGTCCTCAAGCTTCTAGACTCTAAATTTTGCTTTCTATTTTATACTTTTGATTTTTTGTCTTCAACAAGATATATTTTATAAACTCTTTTTTTTTTTTTTTTTTTTTTTTTTTTTGTCTTAGATGTAAGAGGTAGGCACCCAGTAGCAGTAGGTGCCCATATCACTATAATTGTCGTTTAGTGCCAACTAATACAAGATTTTTGCACTAGTGGCCCCTTTCATCTTTTTGTATTTCTAATTGTTTCCCTATTGTTAATGATATTACATTTTTGTCTCTATCATCCACATTCTCTTTCATAATGCTTTATATATTTCTTTATGTGCATAAGAAAAATTTGCTAGATCTTATATGATGAAATTGAAATTGAATTCTCCGTGAAGATGTGAAGTGCCAACGGCTAGACGGTAAGACCTCGTGCACCTTACTATGGCTTCATTTGTGTAGGATAGGTGGGAGGTGGTGACACACAACAACGAATCCTAAAAAAAATCATATTTCATGTCCTAGAGTTATTCCATTTGCATATTTCATGTTTCAACTGAACAGCTAAAAGGGTCGAAATACGTACAAGAAGTTTGAGATTACAACAATATATATATATGTTTTTGTTTCATGTTTTAAATTTATGAGTACCGTTTTTTCTTCTTCTTTTTTTTAAAATTTTTTTCTTAAAAAAAAATATTTAAAATGTCTTATCTCACCCCATCATTTAGGTGTGTAAGTTAAAGTTTGAACTATTACCTCAACATTGTCAGTTAGACAATTTAACCAACGGCTCACTGACAAATTTAGGGTACATTTAAATCTGGTCATTACTCGTTAGTCGAAACTTAGTAAAATTATTACCTTCACTTTTCAGGTGAAAAGGTCTTGCCCAATACCACAATATAGTAATTATGGATGAGCTTTGACTTACGAAATTAATATGCATAGTTAATTGTTTTGTAAGGAGGAATATTGTGGTTATTGACGAGTTTCGATTTATGAAATTGCTATATAACGAAGACATCTTCGTCTTTTATATCATACCCCCTACCCAAACAAAATACTTCATATAGTATAGTATATATATGGTTCGTTCATCATAGTGATGGCGTTGAGGAGTTTGTATGCAGATAGAACTTGCCTAACCCACTAAGTGACACTAAGCTACTTAGCTCGTACACTTCAATGACTACATAGTTCCACTCCACTACCTTTAGCTTTCCCTTTTGGTGTTCTGATCTTTAATCTTTTAGATGGTAACAAGAAAAGGCATCTATTTATGAGTACTGAAGAGAGTCATATGAGATTGGAAAAGGAAAAGTGCAACCATTTGGAACCTAGTGGGATTACTTTACTTCTTGACATCTTGTTAGAAAAGAAACTATAAAGCACATACCAAAATGAGTGCCGACTAAAGGGAAACTATAACCTGAAAGCTAGTGTTCTTTTACTCTTTCACCATAGAAATTCCTGTTAATCTTTCATTGTTTTTTTTTAGAAGAGCTAAAAGAAACATGAACTACAAAAAAACGCCACAACGCTGACCACTGACCAATGTTAAACCTATCCAGATGGAAAGCATAAAAACAAGAATTAGATATGGCATTAATCCAAATCTTCTAAGTCATCAAGGAATGCTCATACGAGGTCAAAGCATCCGCAAGAAAATTGACTTCACAAAAAACATGGTTGAAGGAGATGCAAGAAAAAAAACTCCGAATAACCGGCACTCTCTTTAACAACAAGTGATTTAATTCGTATTAAACTTTCATTTACAATACTGCTTATCCGGTTTTTTTTTTTACCAACTAAAAGTTTATATTAGATAAACAACCCATAGGTAAAGTTTATCAAACTTGTATAAGAAAATTCAGTAATACCAGGTTTAATCTAAGAATCAAAGCAATATTAAGTAAATAGTTGGTACGCTTGCAATTAAACAAGGCTTTACTCGAATGATTAACCTCGCCACGTACAGAATTATCATTCATTTAGCGCTCACTTGTCAATCATGCAATTTTGGTACTACTGATATAAAGAATAGACTAGAAATATCATGCAAGACTCATAGAGATGTAATCACCTAATAGAAACTTAACCCTAGACCAGAGCAGAAAAATAAAGATTGCAAGCTTCTTCACATTCGGGTTAGAGCGTGAACTTCATGCAAACTTGTCTGATGCCAAACGTTCAATGTCATCTTCAGCGCCTTTCTCAGAGCTTAGAGACATCCTCATGCCCCCAGGCTAGCAGCCTTCAAGCCCACATAACACAAGCACATACTCGAGACCTAAACCCAATCCTTGCCCTTGCAAAATAACAAAAAGATGACTTTTGTTGCACCACCGACGTTGATGGCCCACCATAGCCCGAGCAAAACCGATAACACATAACTAGGGCAAGGATATATGTTCATAAGAAAAAAATCTAGAATTGAGAGTCAAACCAAACAGCTTTACTAGTTCTACATATGCGTGTTTGAGGGCCTAAACCGATCAAGAGAGACCCTATCACTGCCTTTTCCAACTTATTGGTGGTTGATCGTTCTTGAGTGGCTCTCTTCAGTTATAACCTCCGAGGCAAGTTATTAGTTATTTAAAGTTAGGAGTGTGGTACTCTTCCTCTTCGTTTGTAGAAGGTTTAATGAGGCCGCTTATTACTCCTGGTTATCGTTGTATTCTTTGTTTCTTATGAATGAATTTCATTGATAAAAAAATTAAAATAAAGCAAAGTTCAAAAGTTTCACCAAACGGTGGATAGTCTATATTACACTTATTGAGTTAACGAAAACAATTAAACAAGTTTTAAAATAGTGTACAAAGTAAAAGAAATAAACTAAATATAAAATAATTGTGTATATATACATCAGTTCATATCCAGAGTGGAGACTCGTTTTGAAATTAAAGTATGAGGCTCCTTTTTTGGCACACTTTCATGTCACTTTTCCACATCTTCACTATTCAGTGTCTAAAACATAGTGTATAGATCATTCTTGCAAAGTTTCATCCAATTCAGAGATCATTTGGGTACCGAATTAGATTAAATGAATCAACAAGAGGGCAAGTACCGAAACTGCAATAGAAGATGTAAAAATAATCAATATAGCCTTTGGAGACACATGGTTGGTTGTTCTTGAGGTTGACTGTAAAGATGTATCGAGACTTCTGGAATATGTTAGGTTACAGTTAAACCCTTTCGATTCTTGTTATAACTTCAGATTATTTTATTTAAATTGTTTACCTTTTCTCAGAAAAAAAATATATATTCGTTATTAAAAAGAAAAAGTTTATATGTGACTTTGCAGCCACCCCCCGTTTTTAGATCTTGGATAAGTCCCTGCCGGCATAACAACTATGTCCAAATCCCAAATCAAACATGATATTATCAATCGCAGCTATAATACATAGTTTTACCAATCATATGTCTAGCCTAGTAATCTATCATCAACAGCTTGGTTCAAAGCAACAACAATTGTAACTTTGCTTACCTTGAAGCTATGAAATACCAACACCGTCAAACATGACGTATCCAAAACATGAGTTTGGTAATTATGGTCCCGGATTCCCGGTCAAACATTTAATTATAAAAAAGTTGAATATAGGACGGGTACCTTGACCTGGGGAAGGGCAGTAGTCCTTATAACCTCGGGATTCCCGAACGTCGATATCTAAGGCCAGGATAATGGACGGATGTGATTGGCTGGGTGGATCTCTGACACTTCCGTCCAGTCTGATATATTTACGTAAATTGGTCTCTGACACCAACCAAATTGGTAATCATTGTACTTGTGTCTTTTGACCCAAAAGTAAATAGTGCATTGAGCACTTCCCCTAAGGGGCCCTTTGCTTTTCACCCATTTTACTCCGATTAGAAGGTGACAACCTTCTAAGATATTGAGAAAATGACCCATTTGAAAAAAAATAAAAATAAAAATTAAGAAAACACCATGAAAATTAACGGCGAACATTCTCTCATTTTTTTTTTGGGTGTGAATACTTTAGTATATTCTTGACATGTAACATATAAAAATAAAATATCGACTTTCGGGTCACATTTTATATCTCAAAAATGATACAAATAAGCCATTTAATTTTGTATGCTATGAGATAACAAGAAATTAAACTGTCATAATATTTTTCTTTGTTATTTCCATCCTTTTTTTCATAATCTAGAAAGAGTTTCCTTATTTGTTAGAGTACGGCTATTGAGACCTCTAAATTTGTTCACTAAACATCACTCTATTATGAATTATTAAATAACATATATATCCGAGAAATTGATCCAAACGGTATACGAACTTTTACTCCTTATAAATTTTGCTATCTCAAATTTCGAAAATATCAGAAAGGTATATGAAATTCTGACCTCGACTAAACTTTAGTACTAATGCCGTTATCTCCATTATATCGTCTGTTAGCTGCCAATTTTTTATGGGCACATCCGTATTTTCAGCTTTATTTTAGTTTTTAATTTTTTTTTTCTTAATAACCATTTCTGCTCTATTTTTGTGCCTCATTACCACCATTGATATCAAGCGCCTTCAATTATCTGGGATTCTGGGTCTCTCTCTATACTCTGTAAAAAAAAAAAAAAAAAA
>NC_020492.1:975966-977617 GCF_000184155.1 Fragaria vesca subsp. vesca
TCCTTTTGCCTATTGCTCTGTGTCTGAGCAGGGAGGAACCATGTGGGATTGATGACTAAGATGAGAAGAGGTAGTGGGTTTGTTGAGAAAGGTGTCGGAGTACTGGGATATTGGGTGAGCAGAAAAAGGAAAGTGTATTTCGGCGGATTTTTGATTCGGCACCACCACCATCACCAACAATGGCGTCTTCATTCTCACTCTTCCACTCTGCCACCGCCTCCACCGCCGCCGCAGCTTCTAAAGAGTTGTTTTCCCGCGGAACTGATGCCCCAATTTCTATTTCGTCGGGTTGAATCTGCAGAAGCTGGCGTCGGTCACGGAGGGCATGGCCCGTGACGGTCAGCTAGCTAACTCCAAGGTCTGAGGTTCTGCTTTTTTTAAGGAAAAAAAAATCATTTTGTATTATCTGAGGAAGAACAAGGAAGAAAGAGAAGGAAAAAGAGAGAGAGTAAATTAGTATTTTTACATTCTGCAGTGCCAGCTGGCAGACGACGTAACAGATCTAACGACGCTAGGTACTAAAGTTTACTCGAGGTCAGAACTTCATATATCTTTCTGATATTTTCGAAACTTGAGATACTAAAGTTTATAAGAAACAAAAGTTCGTATACTGTTTAGATCAATTTCTTTATATATCCTCATACATAATAACTATTAAAAACAATAATTATACAAAAGAAAATACTATAGTTATTCTCTCTAGACTTTCCAATTCAATAATAATTGATTACGTTCTTTATTATTTTCCTTATATATTTTCGTTTTTCAATTTCTTTTTATTAAAGCATATATATATACAATGCTGATCAAGTGTGGACATCCGCACCAATGGTTTTGGTGCGAATTTTTATTTTTGCACCAATTTTCGATCGAATTTTCTCATCTCCACCGTCTAGTATCTAGATAATATTGTGTAGATCATCTCTGCAAAATTTCAGCCAATTTGGTGATCATTAAGGCCCTCAAACTCGAGTTTTTCTGGTATGAACACAACCGGCAGTCCGTCCATTTGTTTTTCGAGTTTGAGGGCCTTAACGATCACCAAATTGGCTGAAATTTTGCAGAGATGATCGACACAATATTATCTAAATACTAGACGGTGGAGATGAGGAAATTCGATCGAAAAGTGGTGTAAAAATAGAAATATGCACCAAAACTTTGGTGCAGACGTCCGCACCTGATCAGCATTGTATATATATATATATATAGTTCATAAGAGCTAAAACAATGATCAAATATCGATCATGTGACATAAAATTTTGTATTATCATACATGTTGAACGTATATACTTGCAATGTGCATAAATATTTTTGTAAATATATATATATTGATTATAGAAAATATATATTTATTAAAATAATTTAGCATGAGGTATAAAATAGAGATCAAATTATTCAAAATAAAAAAACAGAGAAAAAATAACATGTACAAAAGAGAAAAATAAAGTTAAAAAAATATAAAATAGTTCATGATAAAACATTCTCTTGCATAAAAAAATAATAAAAAATGAAGGTATGGATAATGGATGTTCAAAAACAAAAAAGTAAAAAAAAACAAAGAATGAGAGGTCTATTGAGTAACTAATTGAAATATATGTTAATAAAATAACTAAAGTTATGTTAGTTATTTTTTTTTTTTTTTTTTTTTTTT
>NC_020492.1:977637-979396 GCF_000184155.1 Fragaria vesca subsp. vesca
TTTNTTTTTTTTTTTTTTTTGTTTTTCAGTTCTAACTTTTTTTTATTTTATTTTAGTTTTTTTATGGTCTAATTCAGTTCTAATTGTCTAAGTAGTTCAAATTCAAGTTGTTTAGGTTTCTAGCTAGGCATCAAACCCAATGGCCAATCTTGTCAACACAATCGATTTGCCCCTCTCTCTTTTTTGGCTCACATATATGATACCTTGAAGATTTTTAGTATTCTTGCTGGTAAACTATGAGAATCCTAAACTTGAAGTTGTGGAATGATAAATTTGACCTTTTTCCCCTCCTTCTTACCTAGATCGATAAGATGGTCTTCACACAATCAAACCCAAAAATCCAACATGCAAAGACACTGAATGAGAGGTCGATCACCGCATCCTAAGACACCTATAATATATCCTCTGCAATTCTACGGTCGTAAACGTAATTGCCTGGGTCCATTGGAGAAAGCAAGAAAAACATATGAGAGACTGAAGGAGAAAAGATAACATAGAGGAAAAAAAAGTATTTCAAGAGTTCGAGATTGATTAAAAGGGCATTCTAACTGTTGCTAACACGTTCTATAATCAATCTTCATGTTTGAGTTTGTTATGTTTGTAAAATGTGGTTTGGTCGTCAATGCAGTTTATGCGCCATATTGAGTTGCTTCATATAGTTTATATATTATCATATTAGTTGAAGCTCCATATTAGTTTTGCAATTTGTTATTTAATAAATTAGTTGATGGTTTTACACCTAAATATCACTTAAATTATCAAACATGAGACGGACAAAACCGCACTTCCGTACGCGCCCCCGCGCGTGCACGAACAGTAGTATATATATGATAGAACAAAAAAGGATTTAGTGAAGATTTCAGAATTTCCTGATGCAAACTATCAACTTTCAAAAATCATAACTAAATATAGGAAAATCATTTTCAAGAAATTCCAATTCTGAGATGATCTTTAACATGTCTACTGTAACTTTCATGAAAACACCAAGTTCAAACAATCAACCAAATTGCATAGTTTTCAGAGAGAAGCTAACTGGTTCAAAATCTCAGAAAACAGTGATCTGCGAAAAATCATAATTTAATCTAAAACAATCATTTTCAAGTGATTCAAACTCTCAAACGAACCTTAAGATGTCTTGTCAAGACCCACCCCGAATTTCACCCTGAAACCCGAAGTAAATCCTGCGGGGACCACCTCCAAGGAAAGTTTACCGAAAATTCGGCATAACCTCCCTTGAAAATGGGCAACCCTTCCTAATAATACCTGCATACGCTTCTGAAAATCCAAATCCAATCTTAAACTCCTGGAGCCTTTGTGCTCCCCCAAATCACAACATCTCTCAATTGATTTACTAACTTTAAAAAGAAAATCTCACAACCAACAACCACAGTTCAGAGCAACTCTATTTGAGAGGAAAAGAACTAGTAATTTAAAAATGAGTGGAAGCTATATATTGACTGTCACATCCCGACCCTTATATTTTTACCTTGTTTACTAGCCTGATTATAATAAGAATTTTACCGTTTCCGTCATTGAGTTAATAGTTAATTGGTCCCTAAAGGGGTTTCGGAGACGATTATGTGCGGAGGATTATTCGTATGAGGAAAATACGACAACGGTAAAAATAGTAAATTTTAGCTAGTAAAAGGTAATTTTTATTCGGGTATTATTTTTTCGGGGTGTTTTATTTTTGTGGGAGTTGGGTATAAGGGGGAGTTGGACCGGTTGGAGAGGCCCAACCCTTTTCCCTCTCTTCTCT
>NC_020492.1:979416-984999 GCF_000184155.1 Fragaria vesca subsp. vesca
GAGATAGTTCCATTGATCAAAGATCATAACAACGAAAATGGTCAAGCATGAATAGTTCGAGGACCATTCAAGCAACATAGCTAAAAACTAAATACAGACTACATCTAAGAATTGAAAGAACAACCTCAAAACTACATCCAAAAAGGTGGATATGACAAACTAAAAAGCATAAAACCTTCTAAACTCCAACAACGACTCAACTTTCAATCGAATCAGGCCTAAGACCTAATAGTGTATCTTTTATCGAATTGAAAAGAAAGAGAGGAATTGCTGGAGTTTAAAAGGGATCTTTTCCCTAGCAAGCCCACAACAAATCTAGTCAAGGCTTGGTCTAAGGTCAGACCAAACAAAGGAAGAGTGATGAAATGGGCCAAATGGCAAAACCTAGCCCACATAGCACCCTCCCCTCTGCCAGCTCCGACTGTCGCTGGAGCCGCCATGCCGCCAGATCAGTCCGGCGGTCTGCCATGCCATGATATCATTGCTCCTCAGCCTTGTTGTGCCGCTGGAGACGAGCAAACACGGCTGCCCCTCCTTAGAACAAAATCTGCTACCGCTGCATTGATTTGATCTCCCAAGCATTATTCTCCTACCTCCTCCTCAAACCCAGAAACCAGAGCCGTCTATTGCCGCAAAGCAACCTACCCTTCCGCTGTAACCAGCCACAGATGACAATGATCAAACCCAAAGGCCTCACCTTCGCCGAAAGTCAAAAGCTTTGCCAACAAACATGCACTCCGACTCCTTTTCACCACACAACAATGACGTGCCGCCTTTAGACCTGGCGCCGAAGCATCCTTTGCCCAGACGGAAGACCGAGAGGCCGCCGTTGCTCTTTTACGCGAAACCTAGGGTTTTGGTATTGTTTTTCTAGCTTTGTACAAGTTTGAGTTCTTGTTACAATGGTAAAACTAGGGGTGGGCATGGGACGGGATGGGACGGGATAGAGCTAATCCCACGGCCCGTCCCGGATATTGAAATCGGGACGAGACAGGACGGGATTTGCGTTTTTAAGATTTCATCCCACCCGGGCCCTATCCCGGTTGGGACGGGACGGGACGGGACGGGCCTAATCCCAGATTAAAAAAGTTAAAAATAAATTTGTAAGTAAAGGAAAGAGTTTAATAGTGCTCTTTACTCTATTAAGTATTAAGAAGTACTTGTAACATATTTACAAGTACAACACAGTATAATAAGAGAATTTATATTGCTTATTTTCTCTAAACCTGTCATCACTACTACGGTGCAAGAAGAGAGTCTATAACAATCAACAAATTAAAGTATTAAACATCACTATTATTGAATTGGAGACAACCTATTAACTTAAAGAAACAAAGAGTTAAGATCAAAACACTTAAATGAAAGCTTCAAATCACATATTAATTAATAAAAAATCAATTATTAAAATAATCGGGACGGGACGGGCCTAAATGGGATTTGAATTATCCGTCCCATGTCCCGTCCCGTTGTATAGGGATGGGATGGGACGGGACGGGACGGGCCGAACGTTTTAATATTTAAATCCCGTCCCGTCCCGGCAAATTTCAGGATAGGACCGGGACGGGTTCGGGATTACGGGATTTTATGCCCACCCCTAGGTAAAACAAGAAATTATGAAAGAAAATTTTCCTCTTCTTAGTTTTAGCATTAACTTTAATATTAATATTTAGGTTATGTTAGAAATTTGAAATGAGGTTTAGTGAGAAAATGATTATATTGAAAAGTAAAAGAGAGGTGTAGAGAGAATGAGAGGTATATTAAGCAAATTTGGAGGTCTTAATAGCCGCATTTTACTTGTTAATACCTTTGAAATGCTATTGTACTATATCATACTCTTGACGATTACGCTATTAAGGTTAAGTTTGAGAAAATACAAAGTCATCACAGTAAACATCTTTAACTTTGAAATTTAAACTATTAAAGGGAGTTAAATGTAATTGTCTGAATTTCTCAATTTTCAGAACTTTTGTTAGGAAAAACTCCCTTCATTTTGCTACTAGTGATTGTATGATTCAAATTAGTGAATTGAAAGTCAACCAGCTCGAACTTGTGTGTTTGATACTTTGTATAGTTATGTATAAATAACTAAAACAATTTCGACTTTTCTTCTGCCCGCAATGTATAAGCTATAATGAGAAGTGTTAGGAGGCTTATTGATGATGGTGCGATCGTGCCCAAAATTCAGTTAGTACAACGAAAGGCGTCTCTCAACATAAACATTATCATCAACTGTTGAACAAATTATGAAAGCCTGTATATACATCCACAACCCCAAGCTAGCCCTCTAGATTTGGACATTTGGTCGTGCCCAAAACTAAAAAGGTAACATTTCCTAAACTATATCAATTATTGTCACAATGTGGCCCCCTGCTTCGTCTATCTATGATAAATTTAGAAAACATTTTCGTGTGGATGAAATTCATGTAATTTTCTACGGTTGTTGGTTAGGTCAATGTACACCAAACTCTACATTATTTAAACCCCTAGGACCCAAATTCCTCTAACCAAAATGAAATCTCCGACCAATCAAATAATTTCTATACAGATTTTGTCACATCCCGACCCTTATATTTTTTACCTTATTTACTAGCCTGATTATAATAAGAATTTTACCGTCTTGATCATTGAGTAAATAGTTTAATTGATCCCTAGAGGGGTTTCGGGGACGATTATGTGCGGAGGATTATTCGTATGAGGAAAATACGACGACGGTAAAAATGGTAAATTTTAGCTAGTAAAAGGTAATTTTTATTCGGGTATTATTTTTCGGGGTGTTTAATTTTAGAATTTGGATAGTTTATAAGTGATGGACCGGTTTGGGGTGTGAGGCCCAAACCCATTCTTTTTCCTCCCGATTTTCTCTCCTCACCCGCTCCCGCATTTGTCACACCCCAGGACCCATTCCGCCGTAATATGATATTGTCCGCTTTGGGCCCACCGGCCCTCACGGTTTTGTTTCCGGCAGCTCAGGAGCAGCTTCCCAGTAGGTCACCCATCTTGGGATTGCTCTAGCATCAACATGCTTAACCTCGGAGTACCCATCCCCTCTGAAGCCGCTGAGCCACCAAAAAGCCTCGTGTTAGATTGGAGGTGGGCATGTATATATACAGCACATAACCCCTCTCCGTTTGGCCTATGTGGGATATTACAATCCACCCCCCTTGGGAGTCCGACGCCCTCGTCGGCACACTCGCACCACACGGCAGAGTGGCTCTGATACCATTTGTCACACCCCAAGACCCATTCCGCCGTAACACGATATTGTCCGCTTTGGGCCCACCGGCCCTCACGGTTTTGTTTCCGGCAGCTCAGGAGCAGCTTCCCAGTAGGTCACCCATCCTGGGATTGCTCTTGCATCAACATGCTTAACCTCGGAGTACCCATCCCCTCCGAAGCCGCTGAGCCACCAAAAGACCTCGTGTTAGATTGGAGGTGGGCATGTATATATACAACACATAACCCCTCTCCGTTTGGCCGATGTGGGATATTACAGATTTCCTTAAGTAAAGGGGTAACACTCTGTTCAATAAAATTAGTAGGTTTTTGTAACCAACATATAAAATTCTATCTGGTCACTCATGTTACAACACAAAATTATAAAATAGTAAAAATAACAGCATCAAAATAAGCCTCAAGCACACTCAACTGATGGGAGCAATATCATGGCCATTTGATAATTGGTCTTTTAAAACTCGTGATTAGCCACCTTATCCTTTGTTAGATTGAGATTAGTTAGAAGATTAGCACTAATCATGAGACAATGTGCCAGACTGCCAGCTGGGGACTAGTTTGTGTGGCTGAGTGGCTAATTGAGTAATTAGAAACAATAATTTGGGATAGAATATGAATGAAATAACCGGAGGCCAGTGGACTATATATCTTGTGAGAGCCTAGATGCCTAGTTGACAATCTGATATGCTAATAGGGGACACGTTGGCCATTTGAGTGATGACCACTCAAAATGTTTTTTACGAGTTTTTTTTTTTCTTATGGGACTACACATTTCATCATTTATAAATGTATATTCTTTACTAGTTAATTGTTTTCAGTTTTGAATAAAAGTTGATTCTTTATTAATAACCAACAGCCAAAACCCATAACGTACAAAGCTTACATAAGACAAATCGGTAAAAAAATTATTTAAATTAAACAAATTAATTAAGAAAATACCGAAACGCATACACTTAAGCAAGCCTATTTAAAGCTGAACAAACCTCACCTCCTACGAAAGTAATTATCATTCTAGTCTCACCCACTTACCAAGCACGCAATTGTGGTACGAGTAGTATAGCTAGAAGCAACCAAGGAGACATATAAAGGCTTACGCACACTTACACAAGCTTCCACCCTACTAGCAAAAATCAAATAATAGCATGCTCATCCCCTGTCGGGTTTGAGCCTAAAGCATCACATGTACTGTTCTCATCACTCTCCTTGGACGGTTTATGTTTGTTTTGATGCCCAATTAGACGACCTCTCTTCTTTGTTGCCTTCCTAACAAAGACCGAAACCTCCACCAGCTCACCAAGTTGAAAATCCTGAGGTATAAAAGCCAAGCTAGACTGCTTCTCTGTCCCACAGCGGCGTCATTTGCACACCGTAACCTCCTAAACCTCATCCCCACAACCAACCCCCATGGCGGATCCACCCAACATTCCAACGAGCTACAGCCCAATAGCCTTGGACCTGCCCAATCCATCGAAGCCCAACAAATTAGAACCCAATTGCTCATGAGACAAGGCCCGATTCCCAGGCCCATTTTATGTCAACCCAGACCCATTTTCTGTCAACCCAACTCAATTTTTTTTATACGTATGTAATCAGTCAATTCAATCTAATTCGAGTGACATTAATTATATATAACTCGAATTTGAATGATTTGACTAAATATCAAGTCTACTCTACAACACGATAGTAAGACTATCTAACTTAAAACTGTTGATGTCATAATTTGGTTCGACAACGAAATTTGACTTTTCAATCCATTCCGCGTAGGAATAGTTGAAATGTCAAAGAGTCACGTATAACACTAACCTTTCAACGTACTGAAATCTTTATTCAAGAAATAAAAATGATCCTCACACGTAAATAATGGTGAGATGTCTAACTTAGCATTCAAAGTCTTTCTTGGACTATCACCTAGTGGTTACCTCACATTCTAGGTAGCATGATAAGATTAGAACATATCATGACCTAACCATTAGAGAAACATCATGTAAAGGAATTAAGAGCCTCAACTTTCAAGACCAAGAGTTCGACCTCCAAGGCTTAAGAGCCTCAACCCTTAAGCTCTCTCTTAGACGTCCGAGAGTCGCGTAGAGACATGTCGGCTAATATCTATGGTTTACCCTTCACCCACTTCCCCACGTGTCAAGCTCTGACACAAGGTATGGCTCTCAACATGGTCTACGACCGACTTAATAGGAAGATACCACATATTGTCGGCACGTGTTACCAACTCTGCCAAACCTATCCTAGAACGTCAGGAAGCAAGGCTGACACCATGATTTTAGGGAATAGCCATGTTGAGCCCATACTCTTCCTTTCCACTTCACCAATCTCTCTTCCTATAAATACTAAGCC
>NC_020492.1:985019-986668 GCF_000184155.1 Fragaria vesca subsp. vesca
GGATCGCCCAGCCGCCGACTGCCGCCGTCCGGCCAGCCACCGGCCGCCGCTCCACCCCAGTTCGAACCCCCTTCTCCTCCTCTCCCTCCCCGGCCTAGCCCCCGAGCCTCTAACCCGCCGGAAACGCCGGGAAGCATTTCGCCGGAACTCCCTCCTCCGGCCACCAATCCGGGCAAGCTTGGTACGGTTTTGTAGCCCTTCAATCCAGCAGCCTTGCCCTAAAAGGACTCACTCCCTCTTGAGCTAGGTAAGGAGAAATTTGAGGTGGAAGTTTTATGGTGTTTTTGATGTTTTTAGTCGATTGCCCTAGTTAGGCTTGGAATTGGTGTTTGTGCTAGTTAGGAAAGTTGTAGAGCATGATGAGAGGATTATTCTGTCAAAATTTCATAGGTTTTGGAGGTCGCCGGAATTGGCCTCCGGCCGCCGCTGCCGGCGGAGCCGCCGCCGGTTAGGAGATTTTTAGGGTTTTAAGTGTGGAATATTAAGAGGAGTATATTGATGTGATTTATGGAATTTTTGGATGAGATTTGGATAGGTTTGTGAATTTCCGAAGTTTGGTATTTTTGGCGGTTAATTAATGCGGAATCCGGCCGTAGGATTTAAGTCGTATTTTGGGGAGGTTGTATTTACGACTGTTGAGTATGATATTTAAGTTCGGATTGTTCCGATTTAAGAATATCGAAGTTAGGCAATGATGAGCGTATTTATGGCTCTCGGGTAATTTTGCCTATTTTGATTAAATATTGGATTTTTGGTTGGGAAATTAATATTATATTTGGAACAGGACGTAAGGAGGCTCGAGCAGACGAGACCCCAGATCGACATCAGGCTTAGGCCTAATTTTTGAGTGGACGTTTATTTTAAATAAATGCATGCTATGGTTCATGGTTGATCAATTAATGTTGCGGAAATATTTTAACGTCATTTTAATTTGACGATTTTTATTTCTCTTGGAGAGTTACCGAAAATGGGATTTTCGGTGGATATAAATATGTATTTTTGAGAGAGTATGTATATAAATGCTAGCTAGCCATATGTGTCTGTCCACCTTAATGGCGTAGCATATAGCCGCATTATGGTGTGACGTGAGCGTTGGACGTAAGCGTAGTAGCCCTATTTGAGTGTTTATGTCACACCCCAAGACCCATTCCGCCGTAACACGATATTGTCCGCTTTGGGCCCACCGGCCCTCACGGTTTTGTTTCCGGCAGCTCAGGAGCAGCTTCTCAGTAGGTCACCCATCTTGGGATTGCTCTAGCATCAACATGGTTAACCTCGGAGTACCCATCCCCTCCAAAGCCGCTGAGCCACCAAAAGGCCTCGTGTTAGATTGGAGGTGGGCATGTATATATACAGCACATAACCCCTCTCCGTTTGGCCAATGTGGGATATTACAATCCACCCCCCTTGGGAGTCCGACGCCCTCGTCGGCACACTCGCACCACACGGCAGAGTGGCTCTGATACCATTTGTCACACCCCAAGACCCATTCCGCCGTAACACGATATTGTCCGCTTTGGGCCCACCGGCCCTCACGGTTTTGTTTCCGGCAGCTCAGGAGCAGCTTCCCAGTAGGTCACCCATCCTGGGATTGCTCTTGCATCAACATGCTTAACCTCGGAGTACCCATCCCCTCCGAAGCCGCTGAG
>NC_020492.1:986688-987958 GCF_000184155.1 Fragaria vesca subsp. vesca
CTCTCTCTCTCTCTCTCTCTCTCTCTCTCTCTCTCTCTCTCTCTCTCTCTCTCTCTCTCTCTCTCTCTCTCTCTCTCTCTCTCTCTCTCTCTCTCTCTCTCTCTGTTGGTCTATCACCCCATGCTAAAATACATAGTTCTTACTCTTTTGCTAGGATCATCTCTTCACATTCTTTTACACTATCATGTTGCTTGAGTACATTCCATTCTTCTCCAATCTCTACTATCATGTTGCTTGAGTACATTCCCTTCTTCTCCAATCTCTACTTAATGTTCAAACACTTCAATGACTTGAGCGTTAGAGAGTGTTTAGCCTGCCATAGGTTGGTCCTCCGATAACCATCTATCGCTTCACATTTGCAGGTCATTCCCATGGATCTTGAAGGCTCAAAGGAGTGGAGGAAGTCCACCAAAGGAGTGGAGGAAGTCCACCAAAGGAGTGGAGGAAGTCCACCAATGAAGTGGAGGAAGCTGCTCACCTTCAAGGAAAGGAAGCCCACCACGAAGTGGTACATGAAGACTTAGCTTCAGCCGAAAGAAGTCCACCAAAGGAGTGGATGAAATTCATCATGAAGTGGAGCATGAAGGCTTAACATCAGCCGAATGAAGTCCACCAAAGGAGTGGAGGAAACTAGCTCACCTTCAAGGAGAAGAAGCCCATCACGAAATGGTATGTGAAAGCCCAACATCAGTCGGAGGAAGTTCGAGATGGGACTACCAGTTTTCCCGACAAAGGAGTGGATGCAGCCCCACCCAACGAGTGGAGTTAGCCCACCAATTAGTGGAGGAAGTCTCGGAGGAGACTACCGGTTCTCTCGACAAAGGAGAGGATGATGCTTACCATCAAGAGGAGTGTGAATGCTGAACACCGCCAGAAGGAAGTCCAAGATCAAGAATATAGTCTTATTTAAGGAAGTCGAATGCACAAGCTCATCGATGCCATACCTTCAGTCACATGCGACGGACTACCAAGACGCGACACATGGCCACCGTGACATATCTTTAGTCACTGGAGATAGACAACCAAAACCATGAAAATAGTCAAACTAGATGAAGGGAGAAGATAGGCCCATTACAAGAGAGTAACCCTACCACTTTACACGTATGATTTCAACGGAAATCTAGTTGACCCGTTGGTGCTAAAAAACGACATCAACAAAAACCTTGAGCAGCTAATAAAGGTTGACTTGAAAACTAGCTTCAAGGTTCCGCATCATGAATTTTTTTTTACCAACGACGTTAGCCAGAAAGTTGGCTTTTCTATGAGCATG
>NC_020492.1:988505-998501 GCF_000184155.1 Fragaria vesca subsp. vesca
CTAAAAGCCCGCCCTTTAGACTCTAATAATTATTTATTTTCTATTGTTTTTAATATGTTTCTTATTTTTTTATACAATACAACTAATCTTATATGTTTTATTTCTTTAATTTGTATTTTATTTTGTTAAATAACGATTGATTTTTGGTGATTTAGAGAGATAATTAATGAAATATATGAATATAACTACTTATATTAATAATTATAGATGTCTTAAGTTAAATATAATGTATATGTATGTTAAATATGACTGAAAATAGTCTTGTATCACATATATCCCTTGAGGTAATATTTGAGAAAAATAAATAAATTAAAACTCATGAATTTATTTCGTTAAACAAAATAAAGTCATATTCGGTCAATTTAGCCCTATTTAGCCTATTCAAAAGGTCGGCCCTACCCGGCACTATTAGCCGTAACGAAATAGACTTTAAGGGCGAGCAAGAGTTTGCATATTTGAACCCCGACCTGACCCTAAAAATTGTTGACCAAGTCAAAGCCCTACCCGACCCTACCCTAAGCCCTAAAATTTAGGGTAAGGCCGGGCTAGATGAGGCCTAGATCCACACAACAACACTACATTAAACAAAATTTTCTTATTAATATAGCTATATGAATGATTACGGTGAAACTGTACTTTTTCTTATCAAGTATAATGACCTTATTGAAGTTGGTTTATTGTCTGTATTTTTTATTAATGGACGAACTAAAACTGTCAAACATGAACTGTAAATCACACTTACACATGCATTAATGGTTTTTAATTTGGCTGAAAATTTACAGATTTGATCTACTTATAAATATCTATAAACTGAACGGTTGAGATATGAATACACAATCGAGAAGTGAGTGAAACAAAGAAGTCCTCATTAGAAAGGCTCCTCTTTAATTATTATTGTTATTTGAATAAAGGGTGATGTTATTAACACACTCGTTTTTGTCATTAATACACCTCATTTATGATGAGAACCAATAAGACAATCAAACTATGTGGATATGAAAATAGATTGGATGTGTTAATAACAAAAAAAAGTGTGTTAATAACATACGGACTGGGCTCAAATAACCTAACCCGAAAACCTAGCCCAAATCAGAACCCGAAGCCGAAGGTTGTAAACCCTCCCATCAGGAAGAATGAGAGGTTTTAGGTTCAAATCCAGTCGCCCTCCTTTAGTTTCGCCATAGCGAGTAGCGATAGAGAGATGGGGAAGAAGAAGAGCACGAAAGATGGTAGCCAACCCAGAACCGAAACCGAGCACTGCACCTCCACCGTGTTCGTCTCCAATTTGCCTTACTCTTTCACCAATTCCCAGGTACCCTCTCATTTTATTTATTTATTTATTCTTTTTGGCTGTGCTGTTGTATTTATGCAAAAAGCTACTGTTTGATTGTGAACATCAGCTGGAGGAGACCTTCAGTGAAGTCGGACCCATCAGGCGGTGCTTCATGGTCACCAAAAAGGGTGAGCTAAAATTGTGCTCGAAGTCAATTTGCATTTTGGTTTGTGGTTCCAACTGTTTGAAGTTCAGTTCAGAATGTTTCTTATAGGCCTGGTTGATTTGTTTACAGGGTCGACGGAGCACCGTGGTTTTGGCTTTGTTCAGTTGTAAGTTTAAGTCATAACTGTATCTGCAGTTGGACATTCGTTTACTTAATGACATTTAACTGTTTCATGTTTGGACATTTTTTTTTGTTTTAATTTTGTGTTCTGTGTTCTGCTTGTAGTGCTGTCACAGCAGATGCTGATCGCTCTGCTGAGCTGAAGAACGGTGCGTCTGTTGGGGGTCGAAAGATTGCTGTTAAGCATGCCATGCATCGTGCGCCCTTTAAGCAACGAAGATCAAAGAAAGATCAAGGTTGGTAGTAGTAGTACTCATCTTTGTACGGATCTAAGACACCCTTATAATCTCACTTCTTAACACGGACACTTGTGCAAACTGTCCTCACTGATCTCAATCAATGTCTCTCCCATAAATGTTTATCTTATGGTTTTAGGTTCTGATTTGGATGAAAATATGAATTCAAAAAGTGGCGAGGATGGAGGCAATTTCAAAGAAGAAAAGGGTGCTTCAAACTTGAAGACAAGAGGTGGTGAACTTTATTATATGAATTTATGTTATTGTTTGTTTTTAGACATTTTTTTTGTTTGGTTGTTTTACTTTTCATATTCTATTCCAGTATCCTTTTTTGTAACTGGAAAAACATCAAAGATCAAATGTTAAAGACTGGTCCTAATATTCTCTTTCATATTCTGCAATATTGGTTTTCTTATCTAACTACCTTTTCGTTATAGAGGTCAAATTGGAGAAGACCATGAAGTCAAAGAATGACAAGGATGCGGGCAATTTCAAAAAGGAAAAGGATGCTTCAAACTTGGAGGAAGGAGGTCTCTATTCTTAGTAAATAAACTTGTTGTTCTGATTTCATATTCATCATATTTAACTATTTGGAATTTTCTTATCTTTTTGAATAAAATGCAGAGAAACATGTGAAAGCCAGAAAACCAGTAGCACCAGGTAAAGATATAGTGGCAAAAGTGGGAGGTTCTGAAAAGCAGAGGTATGGAGTGTTCTCTTGCATCTCAAGGACATTATAATTTTCATTCCCTATTTAGTTCTATTTATTTCTTTTCCCCCAAGTGAGTCAGGTGGTTCAGTCTCAGTCATTAGAGCCTTGTTGGTACTTATAGTCATTATTTTCGGGCATTACAGCTTTTTCAGTATACCATGAAGTCTATTCACATTGTTGAAGTGTGTTTACTGATGGTGTTGATATCAAGTTAAACTTAAAATGGACGTAGGAATCTCGTGTTGATAGATTTTTATCTGATATATAAAAGTTTGGGATTGTGCAACGCAATCTTGGAAATATAATTAGGCTTCCTCAGCTCAATTCAGGACCTGCTGTGTTTTTTATGTACTCCCGAGATAGCTTGTGTGACCACAGGGCAATCTCGCAGCTTATTGCCTTGCAAGATTTCCCCTTTCATTACGGTTATTACTGGTTATCAGTTCTGTGTTCTATGTACTCCCGAAATATCATGTGCGACCACAGGGCAATCTCGCAGCTTATTGCCTGCAAGATTTCCCCTTTCATTAAGGTTATTTTTGGTTATCAGATGCAGGAGATATTATCCAGGACTCCTGTTTGAAGATTGTTATGAAAATCTTTTGTCGTATCTCATGACAAAAAAAAAAAAAAAAAGGAGAAAAAGAAAAAGAGAAAAAAGAAGGAAATTTAGGGTTACAAGCATGATTAATATAGGTCTCTATCTTTGATTTAATTTATTTCAAAATTTGTAAATCTTTGGTCATATGTATAAAATCAATTTCGAAGAGTGATTATGATTAATACGAGGCTTCTGATATGAAGGAGAGTCTTCTAAGTTTTAAGACTTTTCTTTTTTGACGTCAAGTATTATTATCTAGCATAATTAGGTAGCTATAAGTTATCTTAATTCTGTGTTCCAATTGACATGTCATTGGTAGGTTACGGGGGATGATAAAGAAAAATTAAAATAATCTCTTGTTCTTTGATAAATTTCCTGTCAAAAGTAAATTTTACTTTATTAAGTTTGTGGTCCTCAACACAACGTTTGGGCTCTCATTTTGATCTGAACAATGATTTTGTTCCCTACTTAATCAGTGTTTTATAGTAACCTGAGATCCAACGACAATCTATATCCTCATCTGGTATCCTGATATCTTCGGTTTCTTGTTGTTCTGAAGGGTTGCTAGAACCATTATATTTGGTGGCCTTCTTAATGCTGGTATGGCGGAAGATGTTCATCGCCAAGCTAGGGAGGTTGGCGATGTGTGTTCTATAACTTATCCTTTTCCCAAAGAAGAGGTTCAACAACATGGTAAGGGTTTTCTCGCCATAAGGAGGCGTCTTTTATTTTTTCCAAAGTAATGGGAGTGGTTTGTTTAATATATGGAGTTGGAAAATGCGTTTGAAGTACCTAACATAGAAACTATGTACAATTCTGTTGATCATTAAGATATTTGCTGTTCTTGACAAACAAAATGGCTAAATCAAAATATCTGACTTCTTTGAAACAATCATTACGACCTCAGTATTATTACATAACAGTTGATACTATTGCTTTTGTAGTCATTATTTGGTAACTGCTTACTTAGTGGAATTTTCCAATTAAATGTTACTAGACAGATTTGTGAATCATTCTCTTCCCCTTTTAAAGTAACTTTTAAAATATGTATAATTTGGGGTGTTGAGTAAACCATAATATCTGGTGTCTTTTCAGGTCTTGTACTAGATGGATGCAAAATGGATGCCTCAGCTGTACTGTACAACAGTGTTAAATCAGCTCATGCTTCTGTTGCAATGTTACACCAAAAGGAGATAAAAGGAGGAATTGTTTGGGCACGTCAGCTGGGTGGGGAGGTAAATGAAATGTCAACTGCTTCAACCACGTTTCTTATTTGTACAATTACTAGTAATTCAGTTGTTTTTTTAATGTGAATTTTGGTCTTGGAATTTGTTGTTACCGGATTAAGTTTACGCTATTCTTCCTTGCTGAATTATGATAGATGATAGAAACATGGAGGCAATTTGAGTACTGATCTTAATCACTTTCACACTGTATACGACTGATCTTTGGCAACCAATTAATAAACTATATTTGAATTATTCTAGCACGGTCTGATAAGTTTTGTAATACATTTGTTTTTCCTCATAATAATTATTACTTTCTTTTGGTCTTTCTTATTTCTGTGTTATTCTAGGATGTGATTTTGTTATTACTTATTAGGAATGTTTCAAACCAAATAAGAAGTTTATTAGAAATGCAGGATAAAAGTAGGAGACCAACCTTGATTAGTAACCGTGCCTGACTGGCATGCACATGTTAGCAGTATCATTTTTTGGTTCCATATTATGGTGGGGCAGTGTTGTTGTATTCATGATATGGTGGTGGCGGTTCATTGTTATTCAATCTAGAAAGGGAAGTCTAACAGTTGGATTGTGTCTTTGGGCAGGGTTCCAAGACTCGGAAGTGGAAGCTCATTATCAGAAATCTTCCTTTCAAGGTCTTTTACTAATTTTTTTTGTCATATGCAATTTTGTTCATGTGACGAGCGTTATCTGAACTAGTTTGCCAACACAAATGCAGGCCAAAGTCACTGATATTAAAGATATGTTTTCATCTGCGGGATTTGTTTGGGATGTTTATATACCACAGAATTCTGATACAGGGTATTCTATTATCATCCTGCATTGTGTTTCATTCCTGTTGAAATACCTCTTTCTGTTTCTCTTCATTTATTTTTTCACTGTTGGCAGGTTGTCTAAAGGTTTTGCATTCGTCAAATTCACACGCAAACAAGATGCGGAAAATGTACATTCGTGATTGATGCTTACTTTTAGAGTAGAGTTTGTGTTAATTTGCATGCATTGACTCTTTTCGTTCTCTTTTTGTTTTTAGGCAATACAAAAGTTCAATGGACAAAAACTTCTTAAAAGACCAATAGCTGTTGACTGGGCTGTTCCAAAGCAGATATATGGTAGTGGCAATGATGCTCTTCTTGCTTCAGAATATGGTATTATACTGTAACTCCATTCTCTAGCACACTTTTGGTATTGCTTGTTTTTTTTTTTTTTTTTTTTTAAGTTTTGCATGAATAATGACTAGTCCATGGGCATTTCAAGCTTTGTTAAAGAAATGTTGATGTTATGATTTATATATTTGTGGTCATTGTTTTTCATACTCTAGAAGTACATGCAAGCTTTCGAGTATATAGTCATGATTTAAGAAGAGGGCTGGCTGTCACTAGGTTTTCATTTTCGCAAAATGAAGGCATAGGCTTTGACTATTTAGGAGTATGCCTAGTCTGATTCGTGAAGAGTTTCTTTTTCATTGAAGGAAACCATATACAGTGTCTATTTAGACTGACATTTTCTTGATATCAACATATGTGTTATCAATTTGACCGCTGATATATTCACTGCTGATATTTTGAACATTTGTTATGGTTTATGTCTAGTAAGATGTTTTATTGCCATGTATTGATTTTTTTCTTCAGAATTTATATTAGATATGGGAAACTGTTTGTCTTGAGCAATTTAATGATATAGTAATTAGAAGGGTCTCTATCTGCAAAGCAAAGTGACATGCAATGAAAATACTGTTTTTACAGGAGAAAAGAGTGGAAGAGATGCGGGAAATGATAGCGGCAGTGATGATTTCGAGGGTGACGCTGGAGATACATATGAAACGTCCCAGCACCTCAATAGGATTGGCACTGCTCCAGATGACTCCAATACAGCAGAGATGAAAGACATCCCTACTGAAATTGATTTTGTGGGGGAAGCAGATATATCAAGAAAAGTTTTAGAAAACTTGACCACTTCCTCTTGTACTGTAAATACTGATGATAAGGGTGTTGATAATTCTGCATTTCCCAAAGGGAACAAGGAGCCAACTATTGATTTTGAGGAGGAAGCAGACATTGCAAGAAAAGTTCTAAAAAAGTTTACCGCGGCCTCTGGTACAGTAACCGCTGTTGATGATTCATTACCTAAAAGTAAAAAGGAGCCAACTATTGAAAAATCTGTTAAAGATCCTAGTAAATTAGCTTCTGAGACTGCGCCTAATAAATTAGCTTCTGAAAGTGCCAGTGCATCAGATGCTGCTAAACCACAAACAGAAGAAGATGATTTGCATAGAACAATTTTCATCAGCAACCTTCCGTTTGAGATCACTAATGAAGAAGTCAAACAAAGGTTTTCTGCTTTTGGGCAAGTGCAATCTTTTGTCCCAGTTCTTCATCCACTGACCAAGTAAGTTTTATACCTCATTGATCTAATTCCTACCATTCTCTATTACACTCGAAACTTAACATGAGATATGTTGTGGCAGGCGACCAAAAGGAACGGGCTTTCTCAAGTTTAAAACAATAGATGCAGTGAACTCTGCGGTTTCAGCTGGTAGCGCTGCATCTGGCTTGGGAATTTTTCTCAAGGGTAGACAACTGACAGTCTTCCAGGCATTGGATAGAAAATCGGCTCATGAGAAGGAAGAAAATATGGCCAAAAAGGAGGACATAGACCACCGCAATCTCTATTTGGCAAAGGTTTTTACTTCTAGAAACACCTTCCTTTTCTTTCATTGCTTTATCTATATTATAGTTTTCTTTGTTCCGTGGTCACTGTATTGTACTGTCCTGAATGGTCGGAATTATCTCTCCTTCAAATTATAACAGGAAGGTCTTATTCTTGCGGGAACTCCAGCTGCAGAAGGGGTTTCAGCTACTGATATGTCAAAACGCCAGATGTAAGATTTTTTGTTTTTTATTTCTTTCTTATAATCCCGTAGATGCTGATTACTTGTAGTCTGGCAATTGGTTTCTACCAGTCTTCTTTTCATAAAAATTCAAAATCAGTTTTCATGTGATTAACAAATCTATTTGAACTATATTTGCAGAAATAAAAAAACCTATGCCTATATTTTCTGTTCATAAAATTCTCTTCTACTTTTAACTGTATTTTTTCTTATAAATTTTAAGCAGCAATAAGAAAAAAGTGAAACCTGCAAGCTTTAAATCTATTCAGGAATATCCTGTCAAAAAGAAAAATACCTTGTTAAACATTTTGACAATCTAGCTTTGTAGTTTTTATCAGCTTATGAGCAAATTGAATGGTGCTGCTTCGGCGTTCAGATGTGATTGCTATTCGGATTTAATGATTTCTGAAACCATGCAGGTTGGAGAGGAGCAAGGCAATGAAGCTTAAATCTCCAAATTTTCATGTTTCGAAGACAAGATTAGTTATGTACAATTTGCCCAAGTCCATGACTGAAAAACAGCTTAAGAAACTTTGTATCGACGCTGTCACCTCACGAGCTAAGCTACAAAAACCTGTGATTAGACAGGTAAGATTGTACTTGCAATTTTTTTTTTTTGAGAATGAGACTACTTACATTTGTATCTTATGAGTGGTGGTCTTTTTGTTTTATGACGTTTTCCCTTGATGTTGGGCATGCAGATAAAGTGCTTGAAGGATGTGAAAAAGGGAAATATTGTCACAAAGAACCACTCACGCGGTGTTGCTTTCATCGAGTTTACAGAGCATCAGCATGCGCTTGTGGCTTTGAGAGTTCTTAACAACAATCCTGGTAAGATTAGATTGTCAACCGCACTGACCATTTAATCTTTGTTGGATTTTCTTTCTTTTCTTTGAATCTGTTGACGCATAATCTAATTTATTGTGATCCTATTTGCAGAAACTTTTGGTTCAGAACACCGGCCAATTGTGGAGTTTGCACTTGATAATGTTCAGAAATTGAGAGCACGTCAGGTTTCACAACAAACTCAGCAGCATGCTGCTAATGGTAATCAGAAAGAGGTGCGCCAATTTGATCCCTTGAATAGAGCAGATGCCAATCCTAGCAAGAAGTTTGAAAAACGGAGAGACAAAGGCAGCAAACGAAAACTGGATGAGGTAGTACCAAATAAAGAGGGTGAAGTCGAAAATAGGACCAGTGATGGAGCTGCTACTGAAGGGCAGAGACTTCCCAAGAGGCAGAAGAATGGTTCAGATAAAAAAGCAGAAAAGATTTCATCAAAAGAAATACTGGGAAGCTCATCGGCGGAAGGCTCAAAACGTAAAAGCCATCATCAAGATGGCAGGAAGGCTGGTGGTGGAAGATCGTTTGAAAATGAAGTCAAGGCAGTTGATGCGACCACGTCAGTATCATCAAGAAAGACAAATGTGGAACCTAAGAAGAGGAAGCTGCGGGAGCAAAGTTACATGGAGGGAGGAGAGAACATGATGAGAAGAAGGCCGAAGAATAAAGACCCAATAGGGCGGGATGTTGCAGATAAACTAGACATGCTGATCGAAAAATATAGATCCACGTTCACAAATCAAAATTCCTTCCAATAAGGTGGCGGAAGGCAAGATTCAATTAGAAAATGGATTGATTAATTACAAGTTGGTTTTGTAAAATTTCATGATGAATGTGTTAACAGATGAGTGGAAAGCAATTGCCTTGAATACGCGGTTGCTATAAATTTTGTTTGTTAAATTTTGACAATATTTCTAAATTACCCAACCCTAAAAATATATATTGTATTTTAGGGGTATTTTAAATTTATTTCTTGTAGGGGTATTTTAGTAATCAAACTAGTTTTAATTCTGATTCCATATGGTAAGTAAACAACATCAATCGTAATTAGTTTTATTCATGTTTTGATTCCTTATGGCAAGTAAACAGTAGAATGGTATGAAATATTCTCATATCGATTTTTGTTGATACCGATTGTTGTTGATACCGATTCATGATAATTTTCATTCCAAGTTAGTAAACGTGTCCTAAAGCTAGTCTCTTCATTCCTAATCTAATCCAATTTCAACCCAATCTAATCCAAATACTATCCTAACCTATATTAGAAAGCAAGACGCTCCTTTAGTGTCTTTGGTGAAACATTTTTTTGATTTACCCAAAAAACTAATGTAGTAGAAATTTCTTAAACAGCTAAAAATAATATTTACTATGAGTTTTACCGTAAAACTCCATTAAAATTATAAGGAAAAAAAAAAAGAACGTGCTAGTTTCATCCCACTTTTCATGGAGCAGTTATCTAAAAAAAAAAAAATAGGATTAGCTGATTTATCCTATTTTAAGTGAGCAGTTTAAGTGAAATATCTTCCATTTTTTTATCCTCACGCTAGTATAATAAAGAGAAATTTTATCCACACATCCTTAAATACTTGATACACATACCTTACTTAATTCACCACTAATCTTATTTCTTGTTTAATCATTTTACTAGATACACCACCCCAAACTACCAATTCTACCCACAGACTTCATAATATAAACAAATATCAAAATCATTGAGTTTAATTTTTATTTTTTTATCTTATAATCACTAAAGCTAGCTAGCTTGTATATCATAATCATGTTTTGTTTATCAAGATAAACACAATGATTCTTTTATCTTTTCTTCTTTCAATTGATCATCATGAAACAATTCTT
>NC_020492.1:998642-1023490 GCF_000184155.1 Fragaria vesca subsp. vesca
AAACAACACGTACAAACATACGAAGGAAATTTCAACTAGGGGTTATATATATAGTATTCTTGTTTGTAGAAGGATATGTCCATTATTGTTTATATCAAAATGATTTTCATATGAATAGTATGAATACGAACAATCATAAGAAACCTCAATGTACGATTCGGTAGTTAACTTAGAGTTTTTCAACTTGATCTATAACAAAATTAATTTTCTAATTAAATTTCTTATTCCAGTAGGTATGACTTTTTAGTCATTTTGATTACCCTTAAAATATGATTTTAAATGTTGAAAGATTAGGATGTGTATTAAGTATTTAGAAATGTGTGGATAAAATTTCTCTATAATAAAAGAGGCTAGACTTATCAAGTTAAATAAAATGGGTTGGGGTGGTTTAAATCGGGTGGGTTAGAATCGTAACCCTAATCCAGTTCATTTTCATGAGGGTTGATGTTCTTCTAATCCTTATCCAATCGATGCGGTTTGCAATACGGTTTTAATGCCGTATTTCCGGTATGACGTGCCAACCCCTCCTCCATGTACGTCGCAATTTTATTAATCAAGCATTCGTAGTATTGATTAAAAAATAAAAAAATAAAGTTTGGTTAATGGTTCAAGTAGGGGTGTTTATTCGTAATTATTTGAGGTTAGAAAGGAGGGCGACTCTTATAAGTACTTGCTCTCTGTTTCTGGGTAAATGAAGGCGCCCTTTGGTCCTTGAGATAAACCAAAGAGTAAGCTCCCGTTTTCAGCATTCATCTCAACCACCATTCTCATCCTCATTCACTTACTCTATATATACACCCTTATCTAAGACTCTAGCCGCACCCAGCAACCCTAGTTCATCAACTGCATTCACCTTTCAGCCAACTTCAACAACTCCAGCTTCAGTTATCTGCAAATTAAAGGTACACCCACTTCTTAATTTTTCTTTTCTTTCTAAATTTACTGAGGAAGTGAGACTCTAGAACCATTTTTTAGCGTGGGTTTTGTTTGTTCTACAACTTCTTAGCTTTTAGATGTCATTCGAGTATCGCTGATTGTGGATTTGTTGTTTTTGCTCTGTTTTTTGGGTGAAAGTATGTGTTTGTAACTAGAAATCTAGGATGTAAATAGTGGGCAAGATTGTTAACTTATAAGCAGCTCAGTATACCATATTAACAATATGCATTAAGTTTTGAGTTGGAAGTAATTATAGAGACAAAAAGTTACAAATTTTTTTGTGATGTTGGACAGTGGTAAATCAGTTGAGTTTCTAGTAACTGTGACTGCTTATCGGTTATAGATTTGACATTGTTATTTTATTTTGTTTGTTTACTTTCTTGCTTTGTCGTGAACGTGGTTTATTTCTCATGCACAAAGATTAGGGAAAGATTATATAGTTGACAATGTGTTCTAATTCTTACATATATGCAGATTGTAAGATGTCCAGAAAGCCACATATTCAGATCCGTTGTACTGTGCAGCCAATGTTGGAAACAATGCAGATAGTTAAGGACAGCCACCTGGAGTTGCTCCGGAAAACTCCATTTGGGCCATTGTTAGAAGCATTTCGCAATGGCACAATTACCAAATCACATTGTAAAGATTCTCACACTCCCATACTAAAATTGATCCAAACTTTTAATCCAGAGACCACAAGTTTTCAGTTTGGTTCTAGAGATGTTGCTATAAGTACCAAAGACATCTCTCAGATTCTTGGACTGTCTCAACATGGTGAAGCGGTTCTATTCAGGGCTCTGGGTCCAAATAGATCATACAAATCGGATTTCACTGGGAGATATTTCTTGAGAGAAAAGAAGCCACGGAACCGCAAATTGATACACAGTCTACTGATAAATTTACTGAATGGGAACGAACGAACAGATATAGAAGATGTAGTACGTCTTACCCTCATGGAGTTGTTCATTACTTTCCTGTTTGCTCAACCACAAATTTCCTGGGATCTAATGAAATATTGTGAGGACTTTGAAAACCTTTCAAAATATTCATGGGCAGATGCAGTGCGAGAGTTCTTAAATAAGTCTTTGAAAGTCCTGAACAAATTTGATATTTATGGATGCGGGCTTCTTATACCAGTAAGTACAATCCATTTCTATATGAATATCATATTGGATGTCTTTTGGGTTTGTCATACTAAAATTTGATATCTTCTGGGTTTGTCCTATGCAGTTTTGGTTGTGTGAAAAAACAAATATCATCCAACCAATCAGTGGGAGGGAGGTAGTTGAGGGACATGTACCAACCCTAATCAAATGGAGCCTTCCAGAGCTCAACACCAAAATGCAACAAACAGCTATCTGTGCTATTCAGGTGCGAATTGAACTTCAGGTGAAAATTGAACATTAGTCACGGAGTTTTAGCAATCTGAAAGTTCTTGTATTGCAAATCAGTACTGAAAATTTAACTTGTTTGGCTAATAAAACAATCCAAGCCTTTCTTCAAGGTGCAAGATGGCGTTAAAGAGGGAATAAATGGTGAAAGTGAAATACAAGAGCACAAGGAAGGAGAAGTCGATCAAGATGAGGTAGATTTAACTAAATCACTGTCAGTTATATATTTTTACCAAAATCTGTATTTCCCTTTCTCTCAATATTGGATCTTGGTACTTTCATGTCATTTTGGCCTTTACACAGTTGACTAACTACGAGTTATATTGTTTTACCTTGCCTATTACACCAGCTAAAGAAGGTGGAGATTAAGGGAAGGATCAAGCAAACAATTACAGGAAGAGGTAGAGGAAAGAAGAGAGCTCCAACACAACGATGAACTATCTCATGTGAAAGAACAATTTGTACGAAGGGGATGGAAAGATGGAGATCAATAAAACTGATCAGCTGAACTTTCAAAGTCCCTCTGTTGCAATTCTACCCAGTCCAAGGGATGAAATTGAGGTATTTCAAATTGGGCATGAAATGAGGTCTCCACGAAAAGGAACTACAGTAACCGTTAGAAAGAAGCAGCTGGATCCAGATTATGTGTGTGATGCAGTGCCTAACAATAAAAAAGCAAAAAATCAACATGCTCTATCTGATCCAACTCGTGCAGTACCTTCAAGGTCAATTCAGGTTCCTGCCGGCAAGAAAGATGAACCCATAGTAATAATTGAGGACAGTTCTGCTTCAGTAGAAGAGGAGAGCCCTAGGAAAAGGAAACGCTCTAGGAAAGAATCCTTCCATCTTGAAAGGCATGAGGTCTTCAAATTAATGGATGATGAGCATCAGCAAAAAGTGAAAACTTTCTGGAATATGGCAGGTCCTAGGTAAGTAGCATTTATAATTCCTTGTTTTCCCAAATTGATTTTCTTTTTGCCACACTGAGTAGTTTCTGTCATGGCTAAAATAAACTTGTGGTTTCCGTGATATATGTAGTATCTTTTTGTTTACTTTGGTTTGTGACTGAGTACCAGTGTCGGTAATGTTGTAATTAGGATTTTCTTGTTCACTTTGTGTTAGTACTGGTTTTACTGTTCATACGACTGATACTCTATCACCAAAGGGTAGTAATTTTGAGTTACTAAGCATGACTACGGTCAATTCGTATTAGTTTTTGTTTCCTGATAAATGGTTACTATCATTTTTTTTCTGTTTTTCTTTCCTGTTCTTTTAAAATAGAATCTTGCACCCACATGTTTCAAAAGAATTTGAAATTGGACTGGACTGGGGGTGTAATACCTACTGCACCAGAACATAAGAACAAACAGTATATTAAAGTGACTGCTTCACAACTGCATTTAAGAAACTAACCATTTTCCAATTTGTCGACAGGGAACTATTTTGGAGCCGAAAAAATGCAAGTGTCGCACATGAAGACGTGGAAAAGTTAATAAAAGATACTGCAGTTGCTAGCAATGTAAGATACAGTCATTTACGTGCTACAATAATTAGTTGCCTTCAAATCTTTAATGTTAGAAAAATAGTTGATTTTTTAATACATCTAAACCATTCATTCAGCTCATTGATGCATTTATGGAGCTATTGGAACAACAACAGAATAGTGTAAAACAATCAACATACGTATCAACTTTGTACTGGGTAAGTGCGGAATGATTAGATGATTCAGTGAAATGTTGAAACTGTGAAATGTTTTACTAATGCATTGTTCTTACACAATGTCATCTACAGAATTACGTATCAATAGAAGATGCACGAAAGCAAGGCAAGAAAGGAAAGATAGATCAAGTGCGAGATTAGGCTCGCGATAAAATGGGATTGAACCAGTTAGTTTTTGATCCGCTTTTGAGGAGTATTGGACTACGTATTCTTCCCTATAATATCAAAATTCCACTTCTCTCTCCTCATCTTAAACAAAAATGAGAAGAAATGGACACATTTCAACCCTTAATTTGACTTGCCTATTTGCTTACGGGCCGATCCTTTGCCCTCCCCTCCGAGCTGTTCCTAAGATGCTTTCATAAGACTGCAACCGATTTGTCTTCAGAATCAGAAGGATCGTTGTTCGTTATTCATTGAAGGTGGAGGTTGGGCTTACATTTTACTGGAGCTCCTTCAATCTCAAAAGGTGACATCTTTCCCCTTTTTAAATTATTCTCTGCCTGGGTTTTTGTTTCAATTCTGTTATTGATTGATAGTTGAAACTGTGTTCTATGTCAAATCCAGATTTCTGTCCCGGTTTGTATTAATGGGCTCGCGCAACCAGAATAGTCTTTGGTATTATTTGCTCGACGAAGGAGATGTCATTCCTTCAAAAGTAAGCGAAACCCCCCAAAGCTTAATTTCACAGCAAAGCACTCATATTTTGTTTTTATTTTTCATTTGTGTGGAACTGTGGATTGATTGGGAAGTGGGTTTTGCAAAGAGCAGAGCCAGAAACTGTCTCTGAAGAACAAGTATATGTATCACCAGGGGAGAGGTATCATTTTTTGCATTCTAAATTCTTTGCCTATTAGTTTGTTAGTTTCGATTTAGTAATACCTATATTAGAACATCACTTACTTTACAAGTTTATGCATTAACATTCACCTTCACAATTGACGTTAGGTCTGAACAGACAATATAATAATGTGCAGGTCCATTGGTGGGCTGGAGTTGGCCATTGGAGTCTTGATCGTGTACACTACGGTGTCCTGCTGGCCATGAAAGGACTTTTGGTAAGAATTTTGGTATCCTTTGGCTGATAACAGACAAAATACTGCCATTTTGGCACTTCCGTATCAGTTGAAGTTTGTGATGTAGTTTAGAATCCATGTGGTGTGAGCAGATAAAATAGTTCTGCTGATCAAAATATTATCGATTGTATCAATTGGTGGGGTTACAGAGACACAGAGAAGTGGATTAGAACAGGTTTTATGGGGTAAATCCATTAGAATAAGAGGATTTAAGTCCTAGAGATGGTAATACAAATGAAAAGAATAAACTTAAACAACATATAGATTATGTTTATCTTGATGTACACATTGGTGTTGTTTTTTTTTCTTTGGGTTCAGCAAAACCTTTTGCCTTTTTAGTTTAAAATAAAAACTCTGGAGTCTAATGTCATAATGTCAATCCAGAATGTGGTAGTTGCTTGCAGTATACTGAAGGGTAGTTTCACAAAGAAGAAAACTTTTGGACCGTGTAATCAACTTTCAGTCAATAGAGCACACAAAACCAATGCAATTGATGTAAACAGAGTCAATTAATTTCAAAATTCAGGTCTAACAAACAGACAAAAAAAAACCAGAGATTATATTTGAAATGATTATTGGAGTGGACCAAGAAAGAGGACAGGTGGCTATTACAAGTGGAGGAAATATTGCTTGATATAACTTCTACGTAGCCCTTCTAACGAGGACTCTTAAGTTGAGGACTTTTCGGCTTATCTCACTTTTCGATCTTATATCTACATCTTGGCCGTGCAATTGATATATGTATTTATGAGTAGATTATATATGCAAATTTTCAGCCATATTGACAATCGTTAAGACATTCATAAGTGTGATTTACCAATTATGAACTTCAACGGTTTATGTTTGACAAATTTGGTTCGTTCATTAATTTGATCTAGTTTGTTACCTTAACGATCACTGATTTAGCTGAAAATTTGTGTGACTGATTTACTCATATAGACTTAAAAACTGAACGGATGAGATGCCAAGATGTGATCGTAAAATAGGTCTTTTAAACCATAAACCAAAAAGTCCTCAACTAGTCCTCAACTTAAGGGTCCTCACTAAAAGGGCGTAGGTTGCTTTTTCTCTTTCTTTTTTGTTATATTGGTAATGTTGTATTATTTATGAATAGATCTGCAGAATAATTGAACATTTCTTTGCACTTGTGTTAATGCCTGTGTGAATGACTGACTGACATTGTTGCTCTATTACAGAGGCAAAATATTTGGGAAGCCATCAGTCTTGATCTTCTGCCCAAAGAATTAGAAAAGGCACATAAGGTAAAACAATCTCTAATTTTGGTACTTACATATTGTTGCTATATGCTTCTATATAGATGCTTAATATTCTGTTTCTTTTCAATGCTTCTTTTATCAGGTTGCTCTGTTATCACCTTTCCTTCCCGAAGCAAACGGTAGTTCTATGTTGAGCGTCTTGCTACTACTTTAAAAAAATATTGGCTGAGAAATGTAGCTGTAATAGCACCTGGCCAAGCCACTATCAATAACTACATTACTCAATCAGCAATTGTTCTTGGTCTGGAGCAATGCAAAGGAAGGATTGGTTGGACTGCATTGCTGCTAAGCCTATATCTGTTATGGGCCTTCCTTTTATGTCCTCTGATGAGGTGATGAGGTAAGTCTTCCTGACTACCAAGCTTGATTGAAAGTAAAATTGGTGTCTCAATTTTGATGTTCGTTTGGTTTCTTGGCCAGGTTATTAGTGTCCAGAGTGAACACTTGATACCGGAAGGTTTCAAGAAGATAAGAGATGATCACATTGGCCGTCTTTCAGGTGTAGAAGGGACAAAGAAGCAAATGATTGGTAATGTCAGCATCCTGATATCTCTTCACTTGCTGCTTAAACCCGAGCTCTTCTCCAATTACAGATGTTTTTGGAAACATTTTGCCCGACCTTTTTCCGTAGTTTACATGGTAATCTTTGTCAGGACTGTTGACCATTGAATGACAACTTTCTCTTTATTTGTTGTTTTTTATTTTTTATTTTTCAAATCGTTATGATTAAGTTTGGCACTTTGTATGAGATCTGATTAGAATAAAATAGTTAGCTAAAATTATGGAGTTTATAGTTATTCAGGAACTGAAAAATCCATTTGTGCTTGCTGCCTTTTATTATAAATAACAGCATGTCAATGGTCAGAACTACACGCTGTATTGATTCAGCTTTTTTCTCTTGCTCTTTCAGATACTTTCAGATAACTGAGGTCTTCGACATCATCTTCAAGATGATGCAACAATCATTTATTTAGTGCTAAATCAATTTCACAGTTCCTAACTTATTGACAAATCATTAAGTACTACTAAATTTGGCCTTTCGTTTTTCACTTCTTAAGAGTAAAACTAGAAATATTACCCGCGTTTTGCTGCGGGATTTGTTAATGTTGTCCCACTCAGATACTTAAATAAACTGAATAATGATTTTTTTTCAAGCCCTTATATAAGCAAAAGATATCGCTCCACTGAACTTGTTGAAACAGCTCCACTAAACTCGTTGAAACAGAACTAAGACGGGCTGGAATCAAACCTAAGAACAAAATGACTTGTTAGTCTTTTTAAATCAAAATAAATCAACAATGTGAATTATGCAGCTCTGCAAATAACGTTGCTACACCAATTAATATACGTCATATATAATATCAGTTTAATATACACAATCGTTACAGAACTTGGATCACAATGATGTCAGATCACGGCAATAGATTAACTTTCGAGGCCAGCTTCTTCTTACACGTCTTTACTTCTATCATTCTTGCAAAAGAAAATAAAACATTCAGAATGAGAACATGTTTATTAGTACTCGCGACAATAGTACTCACTTCTTAACATTGTACATTAATGGTACTCACAACAATTTCATGTTTGATTGTCTGCTTTTTGGTTCAGTGCATATATCAACTCTCAAGTGCATTGCAGGGAATTGTTGTTTTTCGGAAAGTATTAAACTGAAACTAACCTAGCTAGCAAAAGTTTAATGGTGGAGATTTTTCATAATGGTACCTTCTCCAATTTTTCAAAAGGCGATTGTTTTAGTTATAGCTGCAATAGTTGCTGGAATTAGTCAGCAAAATGTTTTATTAGAGTTAAAGAAAAAATTTACTTAGGCAGATGCCAAAAGTTTACAAATTGATTGTTAAACTGGAGATAGCATAAAAATATGAATCTAATAGCAACATGAATATTTAGGTACCGAAAGTTATATATCTGCTGATAATGTATTTGTTTTGCCACAATCTATCATTCCACTGATACACACTACTGCCAATATTGTTCATATGAATTAGACGACTGCTTCAAAACTATAAATGCGAAAGTTAGCAACTACACATGTAAATCTGAAATTGAAAATAAAACCAAACAAAACAAATCGAAATCTGAGAAACCTCAAATATACATGTAAATCTGAAACTGAAAATAGAAGCAAACAAAGCAAATAGAAAGAAAATAGAGAAATTGATTGCAGGTTCAGAGAATTGGTGAATTTTAATTTCAATAAAAATGTTACAAAATACTAAAAATGTAGACTTTTTTATTCAACTGAAAACGTGGCAATCCTCTGGCAAAAGTAAAATAAAAAAATTGTTTCCATGTTCATCACAATGAAACCGTAGCTTGTAGAATTAAGAAAAGAAATGAACCTCGAGTGGTAATGCAAGTAAGTTTGTCGAATAATAATAGTTTTATTCATCTTACAACCATGAATTGTAAACTACTTGGTTGAACATCTCTATCAATAAATAAGTCTCACTATATCAAAGACCAAACATTCTAAAACCAAAGTACGATTGTGAGATCATATACAGAACATAGTTAATCTAACTGAGCCATAATTCAAATCAGGTAGAGTTCGGAAACACACTGCACATCAACATTAGAACTACAATACAGATCTCACTCCACATGAGCTACAGGTTCAAATACAATCTCAAACACACTCCAAATCAACAGTCTGATCAAGTAAAGCATCATATACCATACGTAATATCAGGATTCCATATATCCAACCATATATAATCTCAAACATACAGATATTGCCGAGCTATTCAAACAACTTGTTCGATCAAAGGACACCAATAGCACATATACGATAACAACACATACAGATTACTAAATCATAAAACAGCTAGATTGAATCAATGCAGTTAATGAAACGAAACGAAGAAATACCAGAGAGAGGCCTCGCGAGCGGCGTCAAGGACCTCAGGCTTCTCAATCCTTCTCTTCTGGATAACCTCAAGAGTTGTGCTAACAATGGACCTCGAGTAAGGCTTCTTGGCGGAGCGGCGTTTCTTCTTCACAGACTCTTGAGCAGAGTCCTACAGTAACCATACAGCCACACACACACAATCAAAACTCCATCAAATCAATCAAATCCACAGAAATCAAAAGCAAAGATTGAAGAAGAAGAAGATGAAGATGTACCTTCTTGTGCTGCTTCCTGAACATAGCAGTCCATGTGATCTTGGACGGCTTGAGGCGATCGTGGAAGTACCTCTTACACTTGGAATTCAGGAACAGAAAAACCTAAACCGATCCACGAATCGATTATTAGTGATGAAGAAGATGAGTGTAGAAATCGATTGGAGAGAGGTGAAGATAGGGTTTGGTGAAGAACCTGAGAATCGGAGCGGATGAATCTGATGCCCCTACCAGGGTAGATCTGGGCGCCACTTCCCTTTCATCAGATATAATGAGAGGTGCCTCCCGAACTTAGAACCCACAACACTGAGCACCGAAACTAAGGAAGGATAGAATACAAAACCCAGAAACAATGTTAGCAATAAAAATATACAAATACCCTAAACCAACTTACTGAATCTGAATTTAAAAAAAAGGGTGAGCAGATCAGGCGAAAGAGAGAAGGAGAGGGAAGAGAGCGGAGAAAGCGAGAGAGATCGATCTCTCCTATCGAATAAGAGGAAAGAAAGTGTTTCTGGAAGGTCCAAGAACAGGCGTGAAACATCGAAGAGAGAGATGAGGCGAAGAGAGTTTGAGGGAGAGGAAGAAATACAGGCCCAGCACCGAAGCCCAGAACGAAGCAGGTCTATTCAGGCTCAAAACTGTTCTATTTGAACAGTTGTCATTAACTGTGTACTTGAACATCTTCCAGTTGTTCACATGAACAGCCCCGGGGGTGGGGCGCTCTTGCGTACATTACAATTATATATCAGTAAGGTTGCAAAGGAGTTACATGAGAATAGGATCAGCAAGTCGTTGATCTATGATCTAATCCATGGACAACACATAAATATGACCTTTCATGTTGGGCATTTGAACCAAATATGTGAAACTCGATGAAAATGATTGAGAAACAGAGTCAGAGAGCAAGCATTTTATGTTTAGTTTTCGTAATGTGTGGTGCCCTAAAGAGGAGCATACATGTTCGCCAAAAAAAAAAAGAAAAAGACATCTGTTCCGTTTGTTGGAGTTGCTTCAAGGACATTTCCATCCTGCACTCCTAGCTTGTACCTGTGGAAGCCGAAACAATGACTGTTAACATGTTTGCTTATGGATATCTCATCTCTGGTTTCTATCTAAGTATCCAACCATCCAATTTATGAACTTATTTTTGTAGAGAATTGTATATGAGAAATTGAGAATGAAGATATAATTAAGTTGACATGTCCATGGGGCTCAAACAGGCATATGACTTTTAGGGGGCCATTTTGGTCAGCTGCTTGAGTTGGTAACTTGCTGTATAGCACTACAATGCCAGTAGTTTCTTTTATATGGTGAAAGCAGCTGTAGTATCAAATTATCAACTGCAAAAAGAAGACCAAGGGCCAATGTAGACAGAGGCATCGTGTGTCTTACAAAAGCACTACTAGTCTACTACTATGTCTATGAGTATGTCTGTTGATTATATGGTCAAAAATATAAAAGCCCTCATCATTTTCCTTTGACAATTCAACTTATGAGTTATGACATTAATCTCAGAAATAGAAGGGTGACTTCTGGTCTTCTAATAATTCATTGAATGACTGTATCACAGTCACTGGTTAGCACTAAACAGTAAATATGGCGCTTTCAGAAATCTACCCAGATCGATTTCTCTGCATGCAGCCACCAAGAAATACAAACCAAGGCGTCTCAAGCTCTGTCAGCCATAGCTTAGCAGATATGGGTTTGTCCAGTGTCCCATTATCATTGCCCAATGCGCTCCTCCATACATTCTCTGCACACAAAGTACTGTGTTTTAAAGCAGAAGTGGAGCCTGGTGAGTGACTTTTTGGTCTTTTGGCACAGTTTGGGTGCTACCCTTTTCACTAAATGTCTTGTTGTTTTCTCTTTTGGAGCCATTGCTCACTGTGCATGTATATACAGTTGTAATCTGATTCAAGACAAATGAACTCTTTGGCCCTTTGCTGCTTGGTAGTGACCACATTCCAATTCACTTTCCCATTTTCTTCATCACACTTCTCTCTCTTTCTCTTTCTCTGAGAACAATGGGAGCTAGCTCAGCTTTGAGCTGGGTTCTACTCTGCATAGTGTTGTTGTGTCTGTGCTTTCAGCTGATACAGAGCAATGTTAGCTATGACAGGAAGGCTCTTGTCATTAATGGGCAGAGGAAAATTCTCTTTTCTGGGTCCATACACTATCCTAGAAGTACTCCTGAGGTATTATCTCTTATCCATCTTTTTGGAGTTTCAATACCACATTCTGTACCAAAATGTGATTGATTTGTAAGCTGTTTTGATAACCCTTTATATAATGGGATTATTGTAAATGAAATGCAGATGTGGGAAGGTCTTATAGAGAAGGCCAAAGATGGTGGTTTGGATGTTATAGACACATATGTGTTTTGGAATCTTCATGAGCCTTCTCCTGGCAATGTACTGTGATTAACTGCTATTACTATAGACTGCATTTTGTTCAAACCATTCCATTTCGTAATATGTCCACATTTGTCTTCATTGGGTTGTAGTACAATTTTGAAGGGAGAAATGATTTGGTTCGCTTCATTAAGATGGTCCAAGAGGCAAGGCTTTATGTGCATCTTCGCATTGGGCCGTACATTTGTTCAGAATGGAATTTTGGGTAATGACCACCTTTTCCCTAGACAATTTTGATGGATTTATGTTCCTACCTGCTTAACATGATCATTTATTGGATGGTTTCCTTTTATATTATGCAGAGGTTTTCCAGTTTGGCTTAAGTATGTTCCAGGCATTAGCTTCAGAACAGATAATGAGCCTTTCAAGGTTTGTGTTTTTGTGTGTGGAGTGAAGGAAGGATATGTGATTGGAAAGTTCTCAATGCATATAGTGAGCTAAGTTAGACTTTTGCTTGTCTTGGTGTTGCAGTCAGCAATGCAAAAATTTACCAAGAAGATTGTTCAATTGATGAAGCATGAAAAGCTGTTTGAGTCCCAAGGTGGCCCCATTATCCTTTCTCAGGTAGTCTGCTATTACAAATGATTATTTCTGTGTAACTACCATCAGCTTAGTTGTAATACACTTCTAGAGATGAGGTTTTCACATAACACTACTCTTTCAGCTTAGACAAGAAAACTGAAATAGAAAAGAAAAGAAAGAATAGTTAAAACTTGCTTCATTTACTACTATTTATGTACTGCAGATTGAGAACGAATATGAGCCAGAAAGCAAGCTTTTTGGTGCTGCTGGTCATGCATACATGACTTGGGCTGCAGAGATGGCTGTTGGAATGGGTACTGGTGTTCCATGGGTCATGTGCAAGGAAGAGGATGCCCCAGACCCGGTGGTGAGCATATATTTCACTAAATGATATTAAATCTCCTTGAATGACTAAGTTTTCCTTAGCAGTCAAGCTTTGATTTGCTTACATTATGAAAAGAAAAAAATTATGTGTGGAACTGGTTAGGATTTTACTGCGAAGGGGAGGTAGACTTGATCATCATTTCCATATTCTTGTTCACAGATAAACACTTGCAATGGTTTCTATTGCGACTACTTTTCTCCAAACAAACCATACAAACCCTCACTTTGGACTGAGGCTTGGACTGGCTGGTAAGTTTTACATATATCTTTTGCTCTCAAAACCTTCTGCATAGGTTGTTTACCATTTCTGTGCTCTTAAAGGTTTACAGAATTTGGCGGTCCAATTTATAAGCGACCTGTTGAAGATTTGGCGTTTGGAGTAGCTCGATTCATTCAGAACGGAGGCTCCTTCATAAATTATTACATGGTGAGTTAATTTTTAACCCAGTACTTGTCACTTGAATTCCTACCTCCAGTAAGCCATTTTTGTATTGTTCTATCCAGAAGCCATAGCCTAGGATGAAAACATTGCACCTGATAAAAACTGAAGGTTGTATAGGAAGCTCAAATCCTCTATACTAGCTTATACATCATTTCTGTAATAAAATGAAGCATTATGTGTGGCAACATAAACTGTAGGGTCTTGCTAGACTTAGAACTCTTGAATCTTGATATGTTCATGTGACATCTCCTTCACAGAGTTAAAATATAGGAATATTTGAGCTAAACTGCTAATCATATTGCCTGCAGTATCATGGTGGAACAAACTTTGGTAGAACTGCAGGAGGTCCATTTATTACTACCAGTTATGACTATGACGCTCCCATTGATGAATATGGTTAGAACATTGAACCTTGTAATTGCAATGGGTTTGAAAAACTTATACTAAATTTCTGTAATGCAATCTTTCTTTAAGTGCATATCTTAAGATGCAAATAGTTTTATATTTGCAGCCTTCTAACTCTTGGCTGGCATGATAGGCTTGATCAGGCAACCAAAACATGGCCACTTAAAGGAACTCCATAAGGCTGTTAAGTTATGTGAGCAAGCTCTGCTAAATGCTGATTCTATTGTTACATCCTTAGGGAACTATGAACAGGTCTGTTTGCTTTTTTAAGGGCTCCAAGTGTGATTAAGAATGACTTCACTTTATTTTCTGTGGTACACCTTTATTTTTCAAAGTACAAATTAAAAGCAGCTTCATCTTCTAAATGTTAGTTGAGAAGCAAAATTACCTATAAAGATTAAGAAAGCTATAAGAAGGTCAAAAGAGCTCTATATTGAAAACTTCATATCATATTATTTATTATTTTCAAGAAAAATATGAACTTGTCTTGGTAGTGGCTTTCCAGTAATGTTTTAAATGAACTACTGAAATTTTATTTCAAGTAAAATTCAACAGAATTGACATTTATGTCAGTTCAGAACATATGGAAGCATGCTTGTTCACTGAATAGATTCAATTCCAGGCACACATTTTCTCTTCCAAGTCCGGAGGCTGTGCAGCTTTCCTCTCAAACTACAATACAAAGTCAGCTGCGAGGGTGACTTTCAATAAGATGAACTATCACCTCCCACCTTGGTCCATCAGCATCCTGCCGGATTGTAAGAACGTTGTATACAACACTGCCCAAGTAAGTAAATAAACCATGGTAACTGCAGTGCTTACTCACTCAACAAAATATATTTCCACACTGATTCATCAAACTGAGACCATTGTGTTTTCCAAATACTCTTCATGGAGTACTTTCATTCCAACAATGCATTACTCAAACTGTCGGGGAATTGTACAGCTCTATATCCTTTTCATTTGGTATAGTATATGCACAGAAATGATAAGAGTCGGTTCATTATGCTCTTCATTGCAGGTGGGAGTTCAAACATCCCAAAAGCAGTTTTTTCCTACTAACTCTAAGTTGCGCTTGTGGGAAACCTTCAGTGAAGACATTTCTTCAGTTGCTAGTGATACGAAACTGACGGTTATTGGTCTCTTGGATCAGTTGAACATCACCAGAGACTCAAGTGATTACTTATGGTACACAACAAAGTAAGACACGATCACCTGAATCTTGCATTCATTGAGCATAAATCTTTGAACATGTAAATCCTATCAGTGAAACCAATTGAGCATAAATTGATGTTTATAGTATCGACATAAAATCATCTGAATCATTTCTCCGTGGCGGTCAACATCCGACTCTGACCGTGCAATCATCTGGGGATGCTATGCATGTGTTTATCAATGGGCAGCTCTCAGGTAATTTGATGATATTGTTTTTTTTTTTTTTTTGGGTCGAAATTGATGATATGCTTATATCCTGGAGAATTACACCATAGCTATGATTTAAAAGACAAAAAATAGTTCTCTGAGTCTTGGTTGAAAGGACTATATACCACTGGTACCGAAATGTTAGTGATGTGCTGAAATTTCAGGATCGTCATATGGTACTAGGAAAAACAAGAGATTCACTTTCACAGGAAATGTCAGTCTGCATGCTGGAATGAACAAAATATCACTTCTCAGTATAGCTGTTGGATTGCCGGTTAGTTCATATATCATCTTGTTGTAACTGCCAATATTTTGATGCATGGAAAAAAAAAAAAAAAAAAATTTGACAATATGTCCCAACTTGGTCTAATTTTCCTTGAAAATTGAATTTGTATCTGGGTAACCGTAAGTTGGCTGAGAATTATGTACTGTTTGGAAAATGTACTAGTGGAGGTCACTAAAAATGTCTGAACAAGAATTTGGGTATGTCATATGAGAGAATATATGACTATGTACCCTTCAACAGTGAGAAAGTGGAGCAACACTGGGAAGGTGGAAGATGTGAGTAATCTTATGAGTTCTGACCTATTTGAAGTTCTTGTGACTTGGCTTAGAAGTTCTGGCGATCTATATGGAAATGGGGAGTAGAAGTTTTTGAATTCAGTGTTTGGACTATGTCTTTGTAATTTCTCTACTGTTAATCTAGTGAATGACCTATCTCCTTGCATGTAGACATAGTTTCTAATAGGTGAGATACTGCATTATTCTGACTGATCTATGTCAAGCTCACATTTCCATTGTCATTTAATACCTATATATCTTAGCAGTCTAAATCATATTATATAAAAGTAGAGCCATGAAATAAGAATCACATGCTGGACTAACATGGAGTAGCTGCTTGTGATTAGATCCTAGGGGAGGTTCTAGATTTTCTCTAGATATGCATTTGGAACTTTTGTTTATCCATAGCACTATGAATTTTGGCTTATTTTAATATTTTCTATGAATTGAATCCCAAATTCCCAACAGTTAATTATTCTAACCTTATTCCATTTTCTTAGAAGAATTTTAACTGAACTTTATTCTTATTGAGTTGTCAAAGAACAATGGTCCTCATTTTGAGACACGAAATGCTGGAGTACTGGGACCAGTTGCTCTACATGGACTAGACCAAGGAAGCAGAGATTTATCATGGCAGAAATGGTCACACAAGGTCTATAAATACTACTTTCATTTGATTGAGGTGACTTGCATGTGTACTCGAGCAATGCCCTCTCATTTCTGTTTCCAATTACAGGTGGGGCTGATAGGAGAAGCCATGAACCTGGGTTCTCCAAGTTCCATCTCAGCAGTGGATTGGACGAGGGTGAATTTAGCAGCGAAGAATCAACAGCCACTGACATGGTATAAGGTATGAAAATGCAACTTCAAATACTGAAGCTTGATTAAACGGTAGTGCTATCTTCTTCATATGTTTTTTTTGTTGGTTTTGTTAAGAAATAACTTTCTCAGCTAAGGATTGAATAGGGATGTAATAGAGTTGTTTTCTGCTCCAATGGACCAACACTAGGTTACTTTAGAGCCATGGAGCTCTCTGATAGTTAACAGTTATAGTTGAACTCTCAGGTCAACTTTGATGCACCTGAAGGAGATGAACCTTTGGCTTTGGACATGGGAAGTATGGGCAAGGGTCAACTATGGATCAATGGGCAAAGCATCGGAAGATACTGGACGACTTATGCAAACGGTGATTGCAGTGCATGCAGTTATGCTGGTACCTTCAGGCCTAAGAATAAGTGCCAATCTGGTTGTAACCGTCCAACTCAACAATGGTACAAATTGTTTACACTACAATTTGATAAAATCTATCAGGACAAGCCTTACAAACTGCTTTAATAATATGGGTTTATTGTCCTATCTTTCAGGTACCATGTTCCTAGGTCCTGGCTAAAGCAATCTAAAAACCTATTGGTAGTATTTGAGGAGATTAGTGGGGATGTATCGAAAATTGCTCTTGTAAAAACTTCAGTGAGCACTGTCTGTGCTGAAGTTTTTGAAAACCACCCATATATTAGGAATTGGCATACTGACAGCGGTGGGCAACTGGAAGAGCAAAAGAAACCTATAATGAGTCTACACTGTACAGAAGGATACTCCATTTCTGCTATTAAGTTCTCAAGTTTTGGAACTCCATCTGGAAGCTGTGGGAATTTTCAGCACGGCACATGTCATGCTCCAAACTCAAAGGCTGTCATTGAGAAGGTACTCTTTAGACTGCTCCCTAATTATTGCAGTAGAGGGTCAGACTTTTCCCTTTCTAAAACTATTATACATACTTAACCTAATCAAGATCACTAATGCGAGGGTCACCAAATTTGTTTATAAAACGATTTGTTAATATATTAATTGTCTGAATGGAAACAATAGTTTCATCGGATGAACAAAATTTGTCGACTTCAGCTATGAAAACATTACAGTCCTAGTCTCCTAGACCCTGAACAATGGAACAGGTTCATATACTTTTTTTCATCTATTTTATTCCTGCTATCTTGTCTTTGCAGAAGTGTATAGGTAAGCAGAAATGTTCGTTGACCATATCTGATGCAAATTTTGGGATGGATCCATGCCCAAGCATACTGAAAAAATTATCTGTTGAAGCTGTTTGTGCCCCCTGAAACTACTAGAATGGGCACTCCCAATTAAAGGGTTTTGAGGAACCAGTTGAGGAAATCTGATTCCATTGAAGAATCGGATCAGTAATGGAGCGGTTAGTTAACAGCACGTTAGAAATTTTGAATATAATTCTCTGTAAGGAAATACGAGTATTCCATCTTATGACACAAGCAAGCATAGAAAGATGATGCTTTGCGTGTACACGAAAAGAGCACTAAAACTGCTTTGTCTACTAACTAGGATAACATTAGTATTCTAACTGCTCTAACTAGGATACTTCCTAATTCTATAGCACAGTTTCAGCAGAGTATGTTAACGTTTTACAAAATGGTCTTTTGAAAACTGTTTTGCAGAATGAAAACGAGAAATGCATTTTCAAGATCTGAAACGTTGCTGATAACTAGGTACCACAAAATTGTTAGTGTACTCTTCTATAATCATCACTCAGCTAACCTGAGTATCGAAAGACCGTTGGCGGGTAGACATTTGCTTCTCACATGGTTAGCCTCGAACAACTTTCTGTTCGAGGCTAACCATCTAATTAAGATGTATCTGACTATCAATAATCCACTGAATCGGTTGGCTCTCGGAATCTCACTAGTCTAAGCACTGTAGTAACATTGTATAAATCCATGAGCTTTGCCTAAGTGGTGATGGAGGGTTGGAAATCGTGATATTAGACTAGGTTGGATTTGATCTTCTCCAATATACCTTGTGTCCAAAGAATGAATACCAACGACTTTATCCACCAACCAACCTGTCTTACACCGTGGGTTTTGCAACCAATACTCTTGAAATAACAGGGCCTCCTTCTCAAGTATACTAGCTTGACTACAACTGCTGCCTGCAGAAGTGGATCAATCTCCAGCAGACTCCAAGTCGACATCGAGATCAATCAACAAAATATTGTTTAGTCGGTGAAATCTGAACCTGATAGCTGTTTGCTACTGAGTGCTGGAAAGAGAACACTACTGTCGAACGTCTCATTCGTTATCTTGTAAGTTATATATGGTTTTAATCAGTACTGTATAATTGAGCTATATATGGATGTATCATGTATGTTTGTCTTTCTTACCTGATTTGAGATATTCCTGTTCCATTCATGTCTGTTCAACAACATTATGTTAGATTTAAAATCAACCTCATAGTTTTTTAAGAAGGGTTGAACGCAATATCTCAAGTGAACGACTCCCAAATTTAAGAAAATATATAGATTAGAGTACTGGTTCTTCCATTGTTTGTGTCCATATAACTTGAGACTACTAGCTAGATGTCTTTGAGTTTCTATGTGAAGTCGAAATAAACAATGAAAGCATGCAAATGTGCTAGCTAGATCCTGGATGGTACTCGGATTAGCTTATTGCATTGATTTTCTATTTCTGTTAATCATGGTCTTTATGTTTCACCTACATTACATACATGTATCAGATTGACAATGCCCAGTGAAGTGTAGATTTAATGGATGAAAGGGGTAGGGCATTCTTCAACAACGGAAGGATCTTGTTAGAGGATCTCATTGCTTCTTGTGACGGAAAATCTAATCCTATTCGCAATTACTCTGCTTCTGAGCTCATTAAGGCCACCAACAATTTTGATCCTTCATGCATCATTCAAAATTGTACGCCTACTGGAGCAAGTCAGTTTCGTCATTCTATACATGTTTACCATGGTTACAAAATGTTCAAGGGCTTTATAGAAGATCGATACATCATTGTTAAGAAGTTCATGGGGACTAATGATGAAACTAGGTCGCTTGCTATTCGTGACATTGTCGTTTCAATGCAAATGAGCAACAATAAGAATGTTTTGAAGCTCTTGGGCTGCTGCTTAGAGTTCCCTATACCTGCTTTGGTGCATGAGTATGCAAGGAATGGAGTTGTTAGTTACCAAGGAGGTTTTGGGGCCAATGAGTCCTTGCCTTGGAGAGTTAGGTTGCGTATTGCAAAGCAGCTTGCAAATGCACTTACATATCTTCACACTGCCTTTCCAAGGCCTATCATTCATAGGGACCTGAAACCTAACTGCATTTTTTTGGATGAGGACTATGTCTCCAAACTCTGCAATTTCTCACTGTCCATAACCATTCCTCCTAAGCAATCATATGCTGAAGATAACCCAAAAGGGACATTTGGGTATGTTGATCCTACCTATATGAGGTCTGGTTACATTTCGGAAGAAGGTGATGTTTACAGCTTCGGTGTTCTATTACTTGTGTTCTTGACAGGACAAGAAGCTTTGATGAGGTATGAAGAGGGAGGAGAGTATGAGTCAATTATTCCCTATGTGAAATCTCATGCTTGTGATGGCCAGATTGAAACAATAGTGGATCCTAAAGTTCTTAAGGAGGCCAAGGGAGATAGATACACACAACAACACTTGCATGATTTCCTTGCACTAGGATTGTTATGCACCGATGACAGTAGTGAAGCAAGGCCTGATATGATCGATGTTGCGAAAGAACTCATAAGACTTGAGAAGTGTACATTACCCTGCTAGTTTCATCCATTTTCTTTTTACCATTCATACCAGTAGTGAGGGCTGATCTAGTTTCTTGTGGTTGAGAGTACTTACCCCAACACACCTTATTTTTTTGGACGAAAACAGACCTTAGAAGACTGATCAATCTCATGTCACTGTCATCAGTCCTTAATCCTAATAGAACTTGTCACTGCTTTCGATCCATCCAGTTGATCATAGTGAATGAACTACGTGTATGATTTTTTATTTTATTTTTGAAAGAATGAATTTACTTCATTGATTAAAGATCATTACATTCAAGGAATTGATAATATATGTGGATATTTCCTTTATGAAACATAATTTTGTGCTAAACTAACTTCATATATCTCAATCGAGAGCCCCAAATTCCAAATTCTAGTTCGGTACCCACCTACGTACATGTAATGATTGTCTTATGTTGGATGGTTGGTCTTTTGGGTTTGTTTGGTGACGAATTAATGACTATGTAATGTAGATGTAAGGGCTCATTGACGGCAGTATACTTACCTCAAGATGATGAGGGTAAATTCAGACCGTAAGTCTGAAATATACATGAGACGACTGACAGAATTTTAAAGACGATGACATGCACCACCAAACTAACAATTAGATAGGTGGCAGAGCAATACTTCAACAACGTACTGTACTGAAAACAAAACATTCAACTACAACCACAGGCAACATCAATGGAAATTAAAGAAGAAAGGGCGAGACATTTTTGTATGTACACAACTTAACGCAGCTTTCGTTATACCACACTCGGTAACCACCTACATGTATATTACTACTTCAACGTCCCCACTGTCCACACTTATCCTTATTTCTAGTTTTCTACTATATAAGTTTCGAGTGGTCGATCGATCCACTGTGCCAGAGGAAAGAAAAGATCGAAGAGATCAAAAATGGATGATGATTATGAAATCAAAAACTTCATCAAGGTGTGGATCATAGCCATTGCATCTCAATGTTATTGTTATTATGTAGCAGCAAGAATCCCAACAAAGAGCATGATGAGGCTCATCTCTCTCCTCCCCATCTTCTACCTCCTAGTAATGCTCCCCTTGAACCTCCACTCCATCCATCTCGGTGCCCCCTCCAGCCTTCTTTCTTGGTTCTCTTGCCATCTTTAAGCTCCTCCTCTTCTCCTTTGACTCCGGTCCGTTGTCACCACCCCCGGCAAGACTTTTCCACTTCATTTCCATAGCTCTTCTCCCCATCAACATTAAGCAACTCCCCAAAAAGCCTTGCAATGGTTACACTATTACAAAGGTGGTGCGAAACAAATATGTTTTGTGGGCAATGAAGGCCTTGCTTTTGGGTGTAGTAGTTCATGTTCGCAAGGATTATAGACATGATCTACATCCCTATGTACTCACAGCCTTGTCCCTTTCCCACCTCTACCTTGGTCTAGAAATAGGCTTTGCTCTCAGTGTAGCCTTGCCTCAAGCCATGCTCGGGTTCGAACTCGAGCCACACTTCAACGAGCCTTACTTCTCCACATCTTTTCAGGACTTTTGGGGTCGTAGATGGAATCTCGTCGTCTCAAACACACTGCGTCCCCTCGTATACCATCCCGTAAGGCGTATATCTACAGGCAAGGGTGGAACCACTTCGAGGCCAACCGTTGCGGCAAAACCTGCGGGGGCTCCAGTTCTGCCGGTCATCTCTGCTTTCACTGTCTCTGGTTTAATGCACGAGCTCTTCTTTTACTATGTCACTCGTGTGCATCCCACAGGGGAAATGACGTGCTTCTTTGTCCTGCAAGGTGTGTGCTTGGCATTTGAACTGCAGGTGAAGAAGGCGCTGGCTCGTAATGTACGGCTTCATCCGCTAGTTTCAGGGCTGCTGACATTGGTGTTTTTGGTTGTCACTACCGATTGGCTTTTCTTCCCTCATATAATAAGAACCGGTGCGGATACAAAGAGTTTAGAAGAGTGTGCAAGTATGGTGGATTTTGTGAAGGCTAGCTATCGTTTCCTATTGTATTAATTATGTGCAGAAGAGTTAGCAGCTAATACACTTACTGAGGTATCACTTGAAAACTTGCAGTTCTTAACTATTTGGTAGCTAAAATTTTAAACCGAAAGCTTTGGTTTCGAAGTTAGTAATACCTATGACCGACCCGAACCGACCTAAATGACAGCCCTATTATGGACTATAAGTAAATCAAAACTTCTTTAGCTCCCCTCTTAATGATGTTATTCCCCTCTTGGAAGCTGATTCTTCCGGCTCTTACAAGTCTAGATTAGTTGTGTTTTAGGTTTCTTGTTCTTGCCTTCGGGCCCCATGTCATAAAAAAAAAAAAGTAAATCAAAACTTCAACCACTGTAGCCTATGCATGGGATGATGGGAGACTGCATTCATGTACGTACAAGTTTCCGGTGCAGATCTGGAAAATTACTTAATGGATCGATGAGAGAAATAGTAGCTGAATCAGAAACCTAAGATATGTCTTAGTTGATCGATCGAGTAGCTTTATTTGTTTGAGAGTTGGTTAATAAGGAACAAATAAAGCTTTGTTTGGTTAATCGATCAAAAGACCCTATGACATCTACATGACTACATCCATTGTGACTTGAATCATAAAGGTTTAGTAGCTTCTAAAAGTATCACTGGGGTCTTTACTGCTAGAAATCATGAATTTATTGAACATAAATGCTGAAAACAGTAAAGGAGAAGAAAAAAGCTATAGAGGCTATCTTAATTGATGGAGAATGAGGTTACAACAATTACATATAGGGCTACAAATATAGAATGACGTAAATGCCCTTACGACTCAATTGTTATAAACCTAACATATAGTTAACATTTACTTACAGAACGACCACAACTCTCTTTAGAGAAAGAAATATCAAATATGTAGTCGATGTAAAATATGGTCTATAGTTCAAGCTGTTTGATATTATAAAAGAAAGAGCAGTCAGCGTCGACAAACTTCTTCTAGATGTTGGCATCAGTAGTCGCCTATTTTGAATGTAAGGAACTTGGTTGGTACATACAGTACGTTTAAATCTAAGTCCAGCTAAAGCTTGGATTTTGCCATCACGGTCTCCTTGTATAAGTATTCGTCATAAACCGACTCATACGCAACAAGATTTCCAAAGCAAGAAAACACAGAAATATTCATATCAAACATGGTTAGTTCTCAACTAGGGTTGATTGGCTGCTCGCTTCTCGTTATAGCAGTGGCCTTACTGAAGGGTGTCACTGCTGAAAGCTACACCGCCGGAGAAGATTTAGGCTGGAATATCCCTCCGGCCGGTTCAGTTGCCTACTCCACTTGGGCCCCTCGAAGCGATTTCAGCTCGGAGATGTAGTCGGTAAGCTACTAATTCTCGATCATTTCTTTTATAGAAAACAATAATATGGCAGAATGGATGTTGATTGTATTGATACAATAGGTTTATATACAGAGCAAACTTGGCGTACAACCAAGAAATCCCTACAAACTAGGGATACATAGCAATCTCCTAAATATACAAGAAGTATACAAGGAATCTATTCTATTAAATACAAAATATTCTCAACACTCCCCCTCAAGTTGGAGAGTGAATGTCAAGAACTCCTAACTTGCACAATAAGGATTTGAACTTGTCTTTGCCTAAAGCCTTTGTAAACACATCTGCCAGTTGCTGCAAAGTACCAACAAATCGGGTCCTAATTGAACCATCCAATATTTTATCCCGAATGAAATGACAATCCATCTCAATATGGCGTGTTCTCTCATGAAAAACTGGATTCGCAGCTATATGAAGAGCTGCCTGATTATCACAATGCAAGATGGCTGGTCTAGAAATAGGAATATGCAAATCAGTAAACAAATACTGCAACCAAGTAAGTTCACAACATGTACCAGCCATGGCTCTATATTCTGCTTCGGCGCTTGATAAAGATACTGTCTTTTACCTCTTGGTGCGCCATGAGATCAAGGAATTGCCTAAGAAAAGACAATATCCAGTCGTAGAACGACGAGTAATAGGGCAGCCTGCCCAATCAGAATCACAGAAAGCCTTTAAACTTAAATCATTGTTGGAACTCAAAAACAAACCTTGACCAGGAGATGATTTTAAATACTTCACCACCCGAAGCGCAGCTGCCATGTGAGGCTGGCGAGGGTCATGCATAAATCTGCTAAGGATATGAACAGAATAAGTAATGTCGGGTCTGGTGATTGTGAGATATATAAGTCTTCCAACCAAACGCTGATATATAGCAGGATCCTTGAGCGGCTCTTCTTTATTTGACAACTTGGATTCTTCCATGGGAAAATCAACAGGTTTAACACCTAAGAAACCGATGTCTTTAATAATCTCCAACGCATACTTACGCTGAGATATGTAAATCCCTTTCTTCGAACGAGCTACTTCAATGCCTAGGAAAAATTTCAAATCACCAAGGTCCTTGATACGGAAATGAGTATGAAGGAACTGCTTCAAGGCATTAATAGACTCCATATTGTTCCCTGTGATCAGAATATCGTCCACATAGATTAACAAGACAGTCAAAGATGTACCATTTTTGCGGTACAAACAAAGAGTAGTCTGATT
>NC_020492.1:1023927-1024406 GCF_000184155.1 Fragaria vesca subsp. vesca
CGCAGCTGTATTGGCGTCGCTGCCATGATTGGCGTCGTCGCCGTCTGGGTCGCCAGCAAACGCTGGAGGAACAGACACAGGAAGAGGAACAACGGTGGTGTTTAGGGCAGGAGAAGAAGATGCAGAAGTGAGTGGGTAGAGAGGACGCGGTTCATTGACGTCACCGTCGCCGTGAGGAGGGACGTTGGCGTTGGAATTTTCCGGCGGAGCAGAAGGTGAGATATCAGGAACATTGAAAGCAGGCTGAGAATGGGATGGAGGCGTTGGAGACTTGGATAAACTGAAGGGATCATTGTACTCGATTGAGCAAGGAAACGGAATGGGTTGGGCTTGTAGAGTAGATTCTGGGCAGGTAGAGGATATTTGGCTCGGTGGATGATGAAAAGTGTCTTCCATAAAAACAACATCCCGACTGGTAAAGATTTTCTTCTTCTCAATGTTGTATAGCTTGTAGGCCTTTTGACCCATGGGATACCCGA
>NC_020492.1:1027341-1032639 GCF_000184155.1 Fragaria vesca subsp. vesca
CAGGATATGGATAAGAGTTGGATTTCGCTTCCAAAATGGGACAAAAGATATGGTAAAGGAATTATGAGTTTTCTGGAATATGTGCTGGCTAATGCTAACGGGAATACAATTTTCTATTGCCCGTGCACGAAATGTCAGTGTCGCAACGATATGCATCGATTTGCGATTGACAAAGTATGACAGCATCTGAACAGTAACGGGTTTTGGGAGAAGTACACATGTTGGTTATATCACAGTGAAACATCATCAGGGGGTCCGCATGATCATGGCCAATTTTCTGAGACGGGCAGTACATCCAACGATCCAACAACGGCCTTCATCAACGACATGTTTCCTTATGAGAGCGGTGTATGCGCTTAAGGACAGTATATGCCTGACCCGGTGCAGCCCTTCCCTAGAGCTGTCAACACTGCTGGTATTGACAAGTACAACAAACTGCTTGCTTTCCAATAGACCCATGTGTACCCCGGTTGTCAGAAGACCGTTCTTGAAAGTGTGATGGACGTAATGAAGATTAAAGTTGAGACAAAATCGACTGTGAAAGCTGTTGATGATTATCTACAGTACACTGCTTCGATGCTGCCCCACGGTCATCGTCTTCCTACCACTCATCATAAGGTCCGATGTATCCTGAAAGATCTTGGGCTTTCCTACATCAAGATCCATGCATGCAGATATGACTGCGTTCTCTTCTGGGGTAAAGATCCAGAAGGGAATGACCTTGGTGGCCTTGACGCATGTCCGTTATGTCATACTGACAGGTATAAGCTGACTCCTGCAGGCAACATGAAACCTGTGAAGGTACTTCGGTATTTCTCTTTGAGGGATAGGCTGGAGCGGTTGTACATGTCTTCACACACGGCCGAAGCTATGAGATGGCACGCTGATAGGAAATTGCATGACGAAGATACCCTTATACACCCTGTTGACGGGGAGGCTTGGAAGCATATAGACATGGAGTTTCCTCATTTTGCGTCAGAGGTCCGAAATGTAAGGCTCGGGCTCTCATCCGACGGGTTCAACCCTTTTGGCAACATTAGTCTTCAATACAGTGTATGGCCGGTGATTTTGGTACCGTACAACCTTCCCCCATGGATGTGCATGAAGAAGGAATACAATATGTTGAGTTTGTTGATTCCGGGGCCCGGTTATCCAGGGAAGTGTCTCGATGTGTATTTGAGACCTTTGATTGAAGAGCTTAAATTTTTGTGGGACGTTGGTCATCCCACTTATGACAAGTACATGCACGAGATGTTCCAGATGCATGTCATGGTTGTTGGTACCATCAGTGATTTTCCTGCCCGTGGGATGTTGTCGGGCAACGTTGTTAGGGGATACAAGGCTTGTCTAGAGTGCCTTAACGATGAGGGGAGCAGCAGTTATTGCAACAAGATATGCAAATTGGGTCACCGTACTCTCCTTCCATATGATCACGAATGGCGGCTCGATGCACAGGCATTTGATGAGACCATAGAAAACGGTGTGCCTCCTAGAAGATGGACGGGGGAAGAAATTTTAACAGTGCTTAATGAGTACGATTTTGGGCAACTCAGCAATCATCCCAATATTGTGGTGGCAATACCTGAAAGACCCGACAGGTACAAATTCTGGACACATAAAAGCATATTCTGGGAACTCCCATACTGGAGTAAGTTGTTGATCAAGCACTACCTAGATGTGATGCACATAGAAAAGAATGTTTGCGACAGTGTGGTGGGCACAGTGCTGAACTTGGAGGGGAAGACGAAAGACGGTCCTAAGGCACGCATTAATCTAAAAAAAATACAATTAAGAAGACATCTGTGGTTGAAAGAAGGAAAGAAAAAAATGTCTCAAGCTCCTTACACCGTGAAGCGTGACCAGAAGAACCTAATTTTCAGGTGGATGAGTTGTGTGAAGTATCCTTCAGGCTATGCAGGAAATATAGCCCGGTGTGTGAACTTCCGGGACAATAAGATGTACAGGTTGAAGAGTCATGACTGTCATATCCTGCTACAACGTCTCTTCCTTGTTTTCATTCGACCGTTCCTTCCCCGTCAGGTGGTCGAGCCGTTAGTAGCGTTGGCAAGATTTTTCCAGAAGTTATGCACACGGGAAGTGAAAAAATCTAACATCCGGGAAATGCAAGAGGACATCATTTATATCATGTGTAAATTTGAGAGGATATTTCTTCTAATTTTTTTTGACATCATGCCTCACCTAATGATCCATCTTCCCGAACAATTGTTGTTTACCAGTCCGGTCCAGTACACTACACTTGGATGTATTCCATGGAAAGGTACGTTTTTTACACCTGAATTCCTCAATATATATACATGTTCAATAATCATAACATTTTGCAACTTGATTTACAAGTAACTTGGAGATTACAAAGATTATGTGGCTAATAAATTCACGCCTGAAAGATGTATAGCTGAAGCATATATTGTGCACGAGTGCGTCACCTACATGAAGTTGTATTTAGGAGCGTTGAAGGAAACTCCACAAACCATGCCGGTAGATGTACCGAAGTTCAATCTTTCCATAGTCTCCAGTGATGTTGAAGTGTATGGAATTTTGCCAGACTCTTACAAGTTGCAACCACATGAGCTAGTCATTGCCCACTGGTGGGTATTGATTAATTGTCGAGAAGTTGAATACTGGAAAGACATCCATCTATATTGTCTAGACATTCAAGGTGATCTCGAGTACCACAACAGGGAGTTCGCAGATTATTTTGGTGGCTGGGTACGTAATTTAATATTTCTGTACGTGTTTATATTTATTGCATAATTATCCATATTTACAGTTGAATGGTTGGTTGCAGATGAACCATATTCAATTTGATGGTCACCCAAATTGATCGCACGAACTAAGACTTCTAGCGATGAAGTCGATAATGTCAAGAGTTTATCCGATGTGCAAGGTGAATGGCGTGCAATTTATATGCGAACAGAGAGACAGCAGACGGAGAACACAGAATTCTGGGGTCATGGCACATGGTGGGCGGAATGGAGTTGACTATTACGGTGTTTTCCATTCAGTGGTGGAACTCGTTTATGGGCAAGGCATGACAGTGCACCTCTTCAAGTGTAGATGGTTTGATACTAAGCCGCAGAGCATGAAGACCGATCAGTACGGAATATTATCAGTGAACACCTCTGACGAAGATGACCCGTTCGTTTTTGCCACATCGGTAAAACAAGTGTTTTATCTTGATGACCTTGCTAAGGGTGACGCGTGGAAAGTAGTCAACCTTGTGTACCCTCGAAAAATTTACCGGGCGGCTACACTTGGAGAGGCCGAAGACGAGGAAGAAGATGTTGCGTATCAAGAGCCCAACGCAATAGGTATTCCTAACTCCTCTACCGTTCGCCTTAATAATTTTAAAGCAGGTCGTTCGGTGCGAATTCGTGATGAAGAGCCAAGGCTTATTGATGTTGATCCAAATCAAGAAACAGACGAAGACTCTGGCGATGAGGAAAGACATATATTACCAGAAATTAATTTTGACATCGAAGAAGACTCATCAGATGATTCCAATTACGAGCCTTAGTTTTAATTTAGAGGACGTAATCCATTAATTTGTATAACTAAAGACCTTTTCCTTTATAGTTTACATATGTTGAATTCATATTTCAGTTATTTTATATGAATTTTGGTGAAATATGATGAACAGGAAGTTAGTATGGTTTACTAATACCTTCTGTTTTTTTTAATGTATTTTTTTCCTTTAGCCGACGAAATACACCATAATTCGTCGGCTAAAACCATCTTAGCCGACGAATTATAGTGTATTTCGTCGGCTAAAACCATCTTAGCCGACGAATAACCTAATATTTCGTCGGCTTTAGTTATTTTTAATTTTTTAATTACATACTATAGCCGGGTATTCGTCGGCTAAACCATAAAATTTTTCTATTACATATTATAGCCCTATCTTTGGTGGTTATTTTCCGTAAAATTTTTAGACGACTTCTTGCGTCTCATCGGTTTGAAACTATTTTCAGTTGAAGGTCCGGGCAAAATACGTAATTTAGACGGTTGAACGACCTTTTCCGTGCGTTTAGGGGTTTGACTTACGGGATTGACCGTCCGGATCGAGCTCTTAACCTTGTCGGATCAAGTTGAATTTTTTCCCATACATGTATTTTGTCATGATGGTCAGATCTGACGGTCGGATTTCTGTTTCTCAAGTTTGATCATCACAATCACAACATGCCTACTAATGTTGTATAACTTGTTTACCAAGTGATATGTAAATGTTCCGTTTCAAAAACAAACTATACGTAAAACTTTCAAACGCAAAAAAGTCATGAAATAAGATATGACGAGAATGGTGAAATACATCCACGGTTGAAAAATCACACTACTCCGGTAAATATTCGGTGCCGATAGTTGCAATCAATGCAATTTTTCATTCTTTCCCCCTATGAGTAGCCCTATCTTCGGTGGTTATTTTGCGTAAAATTTTTATACGACTTGTTGTGTGTCATCGATTTAAAACTATTTTCAGTTGAAGGTCCGGCCAAAATACGTAATTTAGACGGTCGAACGACCTTTTCCGTCCATTTAGGGGTTTGACTTACGAGATTGACTGTCCGGATCGAGCCCTTATTCTTGTCGGATCAAGTTGAATTTTTGCCCATACATGTATTTTGTCATGGTGGTCAGATCTGACGGTCGGATTTCTGTTTCTGAAATTTGATCATCACAATCACAATGTGTCAAATGTATAAAAGTACTTTAGCCGATGAATTTTAAAGGTTAGCCGACGAATTTCAAAGGTTTAGCCGACGAATTTTGAAGGTTTAGCCAACGAATTGATTCTTAGCCGACGAGATTCTTAGCTTTAGCCGACGAAATAATAATTTCGTCTGCTAAAGTTGTCGGGTTTAACTTGCGCTCGACAGCAGAAAAACCCTAGCCTCCTCTTCCGCCTCCTCTCCCTCTCTCGGTCTCCCAGTCGCCCTCTCCCTCTCCCGGTCTCCGCCTCCTCCCTCCTCCCTCCTCCCTCCTCCCTCCTCCCTCTCCCGGTCTCCGCCTCCTCCCTCCTCCCTCCCTCCCTCTCTCGGTCTCTGCCTCCTCCCTCCTCCCTCCCTCCCTCTCCCGGTCTCCAAGGTTTAGCGTTTTTCTTCTTTTTTACTTTTGATTTCGAATTGAATTTTAGGCTATGTTTTATGTTTTATGTACTGTTTAATTTCCCTAATTTATGTTTAGGAGATAAATTATCCTCATTTTTTAAACATATGCTTTGTTGATAATGAACTTGAAGCTTGCATTCCATGATTAGGTACTGCATTCATCGTAGGCTGGGTA
>NC_020492.1:1032659-1034976 GCF_000184155.1 Fragaria vesca subsp. vesca
AAAATATTTTTATAGAATAAAGACAAAATAATCTAGAGTCTTAGATTTGAGAAAGATAAGATTGAATTTTACTTTTTCAATGTTGCCTCAGCCTTGAATTAACGAGCAACATTGAATGAGCGTATCCGCCCATGCCTCAGCCTTGATTCAAATTAATATTTTAAATAGGATGAGCGGCTATTTTAGATCGAAGAAAAGTTCGAAGGGCCAAAGGTCCGAATCGTCTGAGGGAACCTCTAGCAACCCTCAAACGTCGTTTCAGGGCCAGATGACAGCCAGACGTGCGAGCTTTCTGGAGACGGCGCAGAGGCAGCCGGAGGTGCCCCTTTCATCGAGGCAGGCGGGCGTCCCTCGTTCCTCGAGGCAGCTGTGGCCTCAGACCCAGACGAAGGTGTTTGCACCCCGTATGCCTGAGATACACCGGGCGCCCACTTTGGGTCATACTTCTTCGGATAGTGGGTCATCTAGGGTACAGATGCCGCCGCCTCATCTGTTCCTTCCGCGGATGATACTGGCCTTACCTGTAGTCGATGGCTCAGGGACGCTGATTTATCCACTGCCCCCGCCAGTGGCTCCATCAGCAGCGTACCGGTTCGTGCCTTTTGATACGCCTCTTATTTCCGTGAGGGTATCATCATCGGCGACAGAGACGAAATCCGTCGCGTCCGCCGCGAGCGCCTCAAGTAATCAGTGATGAATGATTTGTTTTCTTATAATTAATAATAAAGGGTCTCCGATTTTAATAATAAATTTGGTTTATCATGTGATAGGCACCGTCGGAGCGAAGCCGACAAAGAAGAAGAGAGGCCCAGTCACAGGGAAGGCTCTCGAGAAGATCCTAGGTACCGTGGAGAGGATCGTCATCAATACTGACGGGGATGGCCACATAGTATCGGGCGGGAAGTCGAGGACGTACTCCGGCCGCGTGAGAGCGCTCATTAGGGATAGAGTCCCTATGTTATGGTCAAACTGGGGCGAGGTCTCGCAGGAGGTTAAGGACATGGTCCACAACGCGATGTCGGTGAGTTTACAAATAATATTATGTATTACATTGTTGATTTCTCGAAAAACTAAACCAATAAACGGTTAAATGCAGGTGTGGTTTGAGGTTCCCGAGCACCTGAAGGACAGCTGGGCGGACGTTGTGCATGGGGGAAGGTACGTTGGGAAGTTAATGAAAAACAAAATTATATGTGATATTAATAATATTTCTAATATTTTTGTTGTATCTGTAGGTACAAGGAGTGGAAGAACGAGTTGCGGACTCACTGGACTACACACGGGAACGCACGTTCTGGTACCCCTGCTGAGTTCCAGTATAGGGAGTACGAGTGGCGTTGGCTTCTGACATCAGAATTTAACAACCCTCATAAACAGGTATTTAAAAAAATTAATTAGTTAATTTGTCATTAAGTACGTCCGTTTTTAAATATTTTACTAATAATTTATTTTTTTCTTTGAAGGCCATTTCCCGGACGAACGCTCAAAACCGGCAACGCAACACAAGGAACCATCATGGCGGTTCTAGACCATTCGCTGTCTTCATGGATGAGGCGGCCAGGGAACATCCAGAGGTAACCGGTACGTCTATACGTACGAGAAGGCATATCCTGACGCCCAGGAGGATATTGTAAGTCATCTTATGTTTTTAAATTTTTAAATTTACTTATATATATGTCAAAATGTTAATTATGATGAAGAATAAAGTGTAGAGACAAACAGATAGCAAGAGAGTCATCTTATTCATTGATAGGAGCCCTTTATATAGGGAATTACACAATACCAATATGGTAAGGATATGAATACATAGATCTAGTCTAACTACATATCCTATTGGCATAAGGCCAAGGCACACAGGTATAGGAATATCCTAGAATACTCCCCCTTGTGCCGCGCGCTGATATGCCGATGGTGCTGATCTGTTGCCTCGTCAAAAACCTCGTCAAGTCACAAAAACCCTGTGAGAGAAAAACTGAACCTTGATCGTAGGAGAAAAAGAGTACAACGCACCCTTCACATTTGATAGTGACATGTATGTATGTGCTAGACTCCCCCTGAAGTTCGTACCTCCCCTTGATCTTTACATCAATCATAGGGCTCTTCCTGATTCTTACTAATCACGGAAGTTTCAACAACTTAGCATGTCAATGCTTTTTAACATGTCTTCAAATGTGATATTAGGCAATGATTAACTAAATCATGCCGTATTGTCCTCAAATGATCTTTTACACTTAGATCTTGAGGAGAAGGTTGCTTGTGAACTCAAAACATAAGTTCGTGCAGGAAATCAGATTTCCGCGCAGCATGACCTTCAATT
>NC_020492.1:1035221-1049929 GCF_000184155.1 Fragaria vesca subsp. vesca
AGGACCACGTCCACGACCACCAGGACGATTCAGCTAGAGTCGGAAGTTCAGAGACTACGGGAACAGCAAGCTGCTCAGGCTGCCTATAATGCCTCGCAGGCAGCCTATAATGCCGTGCAGGCAACATATGTTGCCGAGATACATGCCATCCAGCAGGCCCAGCAACAGCAGATGTTCCAGTACATGCAGGATTTTACAGCTGCCCAGCTTCAGGGACTTCCGGCTCCACCCATGCCTACTGCTATACCGCTACCCCAGCCGCCGCAACATCCGCAGCAGCCCCCAGAAGCGGATATTAATTTAGACGATTTAGATTTTGTGTAGTTGATGAATTATATAGTTTTATGTGCTTGTTGTTGGTTATATGTAATTCTTTTGGTGTATTTTGCAGCTTGCTTGAAATGGTAATTTAGAAATTTTGGGGGGTTTTTTTTTTACTGGAATGGACTTATAGCCGACGAAAAACGCCTTAATTCGTCGGCTATAGTATTTTTATTTTTTTAAAATAAGTTTTAGCCGACGAAATACACTTTAATTCGTCGGCTAAACCCCTATAAAGTCGACGAAATAGACTATATTTCGTCCTCTTTAGTTATTTTTTATTTTTTATTACATACTTTAGCCAACGAATATTTTAAATGTTTCATCGGCTAAAGTCTGAGAAAAAACCGACGACATGTTTTTTGTCGGCTAAACTCCAAGACTATAGCCGACGAATATCTTAAATGTTTCGTCGGCTAAAGTGTAGGAAGATAACCGACGACATGTTTTTCGTCGGCTAAAGTCATCACAGACGACATTTTCCCGACGAAATCTTAGCCGACGAGCTTTCGTCGGCTAAGATCTTAGCCGACGAATTAAGCTAACAGGCCGACGAAAATTTTTCGTCGGCTAAAGTGCTTGTCCTGTTAGTGATAGGCCCTGCCCGACCCAGCCCGAGCACGATAATTTAAGGCCCATGGCCCGGCCCGTTATAAAATATAATTTTTTTCCATTTCTAATATGAAGATAACATATTTATAAATAATAAATTTAGTTTTGAGTGTCAACAATAAACTTATATACTAATAATTATTTATTTGAGTATGAATTTAGATTCATTCAGACTCGTAAGAAGTTTTTACCTAAAAATTTATTAATTGTGAACAATAAGTATTTATCACTTATTTCTTTTGACAAAGAAAAAAATGATTGATAGATTGTGTGAATTAGTTTTGGTTTGTAATTGTATCATGTATAATTAAAAGTTGAGATTATAAGAGTAGAAGCAGTGGTATAGGATATTCACCTCAACTATTTTTAATTTTCGGCACGAAACGGGCTCGGCACGGCCCGAGCCCGGCCCACCATGGTATGGGCTTGGGCCATGGGTTGGGCTGGGCCTTACATTTGAGTAAATGGGCCGGCCCAAGCCCGAGCCGGTTAAGAAATGGCCCGTCATGGGCTGGCCCAAGCACGGCCCGAAACCCGATTAGACGGGCCGGGCCGGGCTAGGCCGGCCCGTTTGCCACCTCTAATCCACAGACAAGATCCGTATTCCTAATATGAAATTGATATCTCAACACAACTTAATATTCGCGCATAAAAGAGTTTAGAAAATTTCACAACAGTCCCATTTTCAACATTTTTTCCCTCATAGATCCACTCTAAATTTTTTACCTACATAAGTCCACCATTTGGTCCAAACCCATCCGTTTATTTTTTTTCTATACCTAAATTACCCTCCCCTCCCTCTTTTTTCCAAATCAGTTTCTCTCGTTCTCTCTCCCCTCCCTCTTTTCCCCAAATCAGTCTCTCTCTCTCTCCCCTTCGATTATGACGCCACTGCTGCTTCGAGACAAATTCCGGCAGGACCTCGATTGCTTCTCCGACGACGACGATGCTACTGCCTAGCCTCGACGATGACTTCCGAATCGACCGTCGACGATGCCTGCACGACGACCTCGGCCTCGATCTCGACTGCATCTCCCTCAAGGTCGTCACCAAACTGGCTCTTGAATATGATTGCAAATCTGCCTGCGTCGGAGGTCTCTCCCTCAGATCTATCAAACGGTGATGTCCTTCATCATCTCCGAGATCGAAGATCGAGGCGGGGCTCACCGAGATATGCGCCAACATTCTGAGGACGACTCCATTCAGGTGCGTTCGATCGAAGACAAGGAATTCCACGACTCATCATCGGTGGCGAACGAAGACCGGAGCTCCGTTGAGGGAGCGACATCTTTTCTGTCATCGTCGGCCGCCAGATCCGATCTCCAATTCTCACTTTTCTTGTTTGATTTCCTTTCTGTTTTTTGTGTTAATTCATGCATGTGTAAAGTTGTGGTGAATTATTTGATTAGTATTAGTAATGGTGAATGGAAAAGTATTGAAGAATATCACGCAGATTTTCCTTTTTTTTTTTTTGTTTGTTCCTGTATCTGTAAACTTGGTGGATTATTTGGTCAGTGTAGTTTTTAGTGCCGGCTATAGTAGTTTTTGGTACCGGTAGTAGCTTTTGGTTTTTTATAGTAGTAGTTTTTGGTATCGGCGATAGTAGTTTTTGGTGTCGGCAGTAGTAGCTTTTGGTGCCGGTAGTAGTAGATTTTAGTTTTTGTAGTAGTAGCTTTCGGTGCCGGCGGTAGCAGCCTTTGGTGTCGACGGTAGTAGCTTTTGATATAAGCAATAGTAGCTCTTGGTGTCGATGGTAGTAGCTTTTGGTCCTTATAGTCGTAAGTAGTAGCTTTTGGTATCACCAGTAGTAGCTTTTGGTGCCGGTGGTAGTAGCTTTTGGTCCTTATAGTAGTAAGTAGTAGCTTTTGGTACCGTTGGTAGTAGCTTTTGGTATCCCAGTAGTAGCTTTTGGTGCCGGTGGTAGTAGCTTTTGGTGCCGCTGGTAGTAGCTTTTGGTCCTTGTAGTAGTAGTTTTTGTTGCTAGCAATAGTAGCTTTTGTTGCTGACGGTAGTATCTTTTGATTATGACAGTAGTAGCTTTTGTTGCTGTCGGTAGTAGCTTTTGTTGCTGTTGGTAGTAGCTTTTGTTGTTAGCGGTAGTATCTTTTGTTTATTTTGGTAGTAACTTTTAACTATGACAGTAGTAGCTTTTGTTGGTGACGATAGTAGCTTTTGGTGCCAGCGGTAGTAACTTTTGTTGCCAACGGTAGTAATTTTTTATTGTCGCCGGATTCCTCCTCGGAAGTCAGTCGGAAAATTCATCTGAGGTCAGTCGAAAAATTCGCCGGAGGTTGGCCGGAGACCTCGCCGGAGATCGGCCGGAGACTTTTCTGGAAAGAAGTGGTTGTTGACTTTTTACACAAATGTCATTTTCGTAAATATAAGAGAGATAATCTAATTATTTGGTTGGATGACAGTTTGTAATTTTGTTGAACTTTAATACCTAATATAGAACTCTATTTAAGTTTGGTGGACTTATATGAGTAAAAGTATTTGGGTGGACTTATATAAAAGAATATGTTTTAAAGTGGACTTACATATAATTGACCCAAAAGAGTTTATGAACTAGTTGGCTAGAAGCCACCCTAATGAAATGATATGGATCAATATTGATCCAGGGACAAAACTTAGTAAGTGTTCGAACCAAATAGCCCAAACTATAGAAAAAATTGATGGGGCCTAAAATCCATAGGATTAAAAAACACCACCAGTAAGAAAGGAATATACTTTCAGCCTCCAACAAAAGATAAAGGCTTGGAAAGCTAACTACTTAACTAGTTAGAAATATCATACGCTACATAGGTAGAATATATCAACTGACCAAGAAAGAAGTAATATATCTACACACTACAGACAGAACAACCATCGACTTGTAAGAACCAGGAGAATGTGATCCAAAAAAAAAAAAAAAACTAAGGAGAAGCATTCAGATGCTGAACTAATGAAAACCCAAGAAAAGCAAATCAAAAAGTTGTCCTCCTGGCTACACGAATTAGAATTGATTGATGGTGCATCACAAGAACTAGTAGGGCCTTGAAAACTATGGTGATGCCATCACCTGAAAATCACAGTCCTCCCCAATCCACAAATTGAGGTGGAGACAAAGGAGGTGAGGAGACTGAGTCCTGCGTGATAGGAAGCAAGGTGTACTGATCCTCAGGTATCTCTTTCAAATATGTCATTATCATTTCCTGCTGAAAAATAAAAAATATAAACGATAAATGAATGAACCAATGTTCAGAATGATCCAAACTAACAAAATGACTGTGCTGCAAAAGAAAGCACTTGCAGATTTACCTCACCTTCGGTTAACTGAGAAGCTTTTGGTGGAGATGAAAGCTTCTTGGATGGAGTTGGTCCATTTATCATCCTGAATATATCCATTTCATCCATCTGGGCAGCCTCTCTCATTGCTTTGATGCACTGCTCATGGTCATGCAGGAAACCTTCTCATAATCACAAGAAGATTCCTCTGCCACAACGTTAGAAGTCTTCTCAAGCGGCGGTTTCACTGTGCACTTTACCGGAGGTTTTAGATGAGCCTTTGCTTGCATCAGCAATGATTTCCAGAAAACTGGTGACAGCAGGCTTTCTCGATGGCTTGGTAAAATCAGGCTTCCCCCTATTTGACAAATCTGCAAGAGGTATCTCCGACCAAGTCCCCTTTCCTTTGTTGATTTGACAGAAACTCCTCTTGTAGATAATACGGTTAGACTAAAATATCATTAAAATAATTCAGATAGTACGGAAATGCATATCAATAAACTTGGTTAGTACCATCAGACTGAACATTGCGGTTCTGATCTTGAATTACACGAATACCTTTAGATGCCATTGGTAACTGTAGCCAATTGAACTTAATTCTCTGCTAACTGTAAAAACAAGTAAAAGAAAGTAAGAAAATAACCATAGCATACAATGCATAAACACATGTTAATACCACCTCATGTACACTATGTCCCCTTTGTTCAACTTGTCCATTGACCGTTTAGGATAAAAGAAACTATACAGTCAGAAGTCAAAATCTAACTGGACCATTGCATAGAAACTTTTCGATGAAAAAACAGTTACCAGCATCACATCAATACACCAGATTCTTTGCTGTAAAGCAAACACACCAAAAGTGAGATCACACCAAAATAAATGGACATTGTACAGCATCCCTACATACAGACAAGTCAAATAATCTCCACAGCTGAGTTACCATTTGAACAAAATAGAAAAGCATGATTTCAAAACATTGGAAATCCCTCGTTTTTTAATAACACCAACATATAGAGAAAGTCATCGCTTTTCACCCCATCTAGTCTTTAGATCAAAATCTTCTACATAAACCCCATCTCAAACCCCATCTAGTCTTTAGATCAAAATCTTCTACATAAACCCCATCTCAAAGACCACATATGAAAACCCAGCTTAGAAACGATCTGATCTCAAATTTTGATTATCGGTGCTTCTTTACTATCAATTGAAAACAAAACCAATTTCTATCAGAACCTGGCCACAAATTCCCAAAACCTACTGGTCTCAAATTGAAATGTCGATACATATACTCAAATTGAAATGTTGATACGCATTCAGCTCTACGAATTAGTTTCAAGATTGACAATACTTGTACTGATATGGATCTGTAATGGATTTCATCAACAATCAACCCCAAGAACACTTGCTTCATGAAAATGTTCCAGCCTAAGGCGTTCAATATTCTTGCGTCTAAAAACATACCTGGGGCACGTCCACAGAATATTTGATTTCATCAATGTAATCCAAAGGAGGTTCAAAAAGAAGAACCATTCCCCTCTTCCTGTTTTCATTGGCTTCATTAAAGCTGTCCACTCTAGCAGACAGTGTTCGAGATGATACACTTCTTTGACTGTCATTCTACACATCTGCATTATATAAATATATATACTGAACACATAGTTCTGAAAATTCTGATCATTCACCAGGTAAACGAATGTCCGCCGATGCAAATGATCCCTCTCCTATCAAGAGGTTTTTTTTTTCTTTTCTTTTTTTTCTTTTTTTTTTTCTTTTCTTTTCTTAACATCAAAACATGACAGAAAGAGCCTGCCCTAAAAGGTCACTAAATCAACAACCTTCATATAAAGTACATAACCTGATTTAATTAGGCAGAGGGAGGGAGAACCATCTGTGGATCTCATCTACTCTAGGAGGCCATTTATTTCACACTCCAGTTAGGCTCTCATCTCTAATTAAGAATCTGTTCTCCAAAAGATTTCAAAGGGTTAACTGTGCACTACTAGGATCATCTAAGAACTGGGTCACCCATAGAAAACAAAATAAACGATAATGAAACAAAATAATGAAAAAGAAGCAAGGCTCACCAAAGTATGCCAAAGAATGAAAAGAACCACATACAGCCCAACAAGAATATCACTATCAGTTTATGAGTGAGAAGGAATCTGCATTTGCATCATTAGTATCATCAAAGAGACTAGGATCATTAATAGAAGGCAAACCAGAAGTACCTCCAAGACACTCATCCAACAAGGCATCGCTGATGGGATCCTCATCCAAAACCATCTGCAGCCACTGTGTAAAATAGACATCACAAACAGAATTGGACACATTCCCAACCTCACAATCAGAATGTGACAAATTCTCAACCTCAGCGGTGCTGATACTGGTTGGTTGATCAAGTCTCAACCTTTTCAAGTCGTTTGAATCATCATTACCGCATCGGTCATTTCTCTTTCGAGTGGTGTTGCTCTCCTGCACCGCCACCACCACAGCTGGTGACGGGTTTTTCCTCAAGGTGCAGAGCACAAGAGAGTCATTCACATCCATCTCGAATTCCTGCATCAGCCAACAGTTATTTTGATCAGGATGGGAACCACGTTCATATCGAAACTCGCGTTTCATCCCAATAACCTCACCATTCTGCTCCACTTTTAATGGGCGTTGAGCGCTCCATGTACCGGACCCGACCTTCCGGTTGAACCGCTTTCCGGTGCCGTGAAGCCTGTGCCTCTCGGTAAAGAAGTAGAGAGACTCTCCTTCCTCCAATCCAGGACCGCCGTGGCTGTCCCAGATGACCCACGGCTCGGTCTTGCCGAAGAAATCAAGGCGTTCAACGACGGTGCCCGGCCGGAATTCGGAGCCCATGGAGGCTCGGTTCCGGAGGAAGTAACCAACGAGCTCACGCTCGGTGGGGTGGAACCGGAAACCCACCCGGAGTCCTTGCATCTCCGATCAAGGTTTCTGATCTGATCTAGGCTAGGGTTTCGAGGGTTTTCTCTTTCGAATTTGGGAATCCGAAATCTGATCTGATCTAGGGTTTCGGGGTTTTGAAGATCGAATTGAAATGAGAATTTGGGGGAATGGAAGATCTGAATTGAGAGACAGAGAGTGCAGTGAGAATTAGAGAGGGGGAATTGGCGGGGATATATTTATGGAATTGGGGTTAATCAAGTTACCGTTGGAAGAAACGCGTTCTGCTACGCGTTTTAATATTTTCGGATAAGGTTAATTTCAAATTAGATAATAAAAATTCATTTTGTATTTGTTTTTTAATAATAAATGAAGAAGCCCCCAAACCACTCTTTAATTACTGCTGTATATTAACCTTTTGATATCAACCTTTTGTTGTTTATTGTCCTCGCAGTAGGTTAATTGAATTGTACATAGCAAAGTTTGATTGGCATACATTATAATAAATTTTCATTTAATAAATCATCACCTATGTGCTCATTTTCACTAAAAGAATCATTTACAATCATTTTCACTATGTGCTCATTTTGGGGTTCTGCTAAGCCAGAGGGTTTAGTTCAGAAACTTTTTATTTTTCAGTTCCTTCTTTTCTTAGTCCAAGTGTAATAGCTTTCTTTTTGTAATAAAGTATGACCTCTTAAATCAAAAAAAAAAAAAAAAANAAAAAAAATGCCAGAGGGTTTAGTCGACATAAAACCATGTGACATCCGATGTGCTGCTATGTGCCTTGCTGGTAAGGCATCCATGATAGCATCACGTGATAAGTTTAACTTTGAAATAATCTGGAGAAAAATTCATTTCCGTGAGGTGATTTGTACTAGTAAGTGCATGCTCGGGTGCAAACTCGCTCATTGGCCAGGCGAATGTGAAGCTGGAGCATTATTATTGTACTCTTGAATGTGCTTACAAGTCTGCTGCTAAAACAAATTAACCGGTTTAGGTACATATTGCAATTGCATTCTACTTTAATTTGTGTGTGTATATATATATATATATTATTTTTTATTTATTATTCTATAGTTAAGTTTATGATATATTTATGCTAGATGCATATGTTCATACATCTGGGAACAATTGTTACAACAAGTGCAGGAAAAAATTATAAAAATTGAAAACTCTAGAGATCAAGTGGTTGTATAAATAAGTGAAATTGACAAAGACCTAAGTGAAATTGACAAAGACCTATATAGAAAAGTGAAATTGAAAAAGACCTAAGTGATCATTAGTATAAATAAGTGACACGATAAATAAAGAAGTGAATATCCTCACGCAGATCATTTTAGAAGAAGATGAATCATATTAGGAATATTTGCAACTCTAGCTATTCTTTTCAAGTAGAGATGGCAAACGGGCCAGCCCAGCCCGATCCGGTTTAAACGTGCCTAATCATGCTTCGTGCTGACCTGTTTATTATCGTGCCGGCCCATGCATTGACTTAAGTATTAAGCCCGGCCTAGCCCATGGCCCGAGCCCATATCGTGATTGGCCGTGCCTGTGTTGTGCCAATAACGGGTCGTGCTCATGCTATCCCATTATAAAACAGGAGTTTTATATTTTTTATTTAATTTGAGTAATAAAAAATTAATTTTGTTTAACTAGAAAATTAAATATGAAAGAAGAAAGATACTACAACATTTTACATGATCTTGTTATATTATTGTGACATTTATTAGTCTTTATTACATGTTATGTTTGGTTGGAAAAAATATTAATGACATAAACGTAGGTGGAATTGGATAAAATCTCCAAATTTCAAATCTCATGATTAATTTTTTTTTAATTTTTATAAAAATAAAACGACTATTGTACGTGTTTCTAACAAGCCGGCTCGCGTGCTTGGCCGGGCCAAAAACGAGCTAGTGCCATCCCACGCCTATGAGCCAATTTTTCTTGGCTTGGCTCGGCCCGGCCCATTAGTATAACGTGCTTGAGCCCTACCTATTTTTCACATGTCGTGCTCGTGCTCGTACTCGTGCTCGTGCTTATTGTCCCGTTTGCCACCTCTATCTTCAAGTTTGAGAAGAGCAAATAATCTTAGAGATTATGATGAAATAGTATTCATACGGACTCGAAGATTCAAGGCAATGCATTACAAAGTGATATCCTTTGTGAAGAGGACTATAGCCAATGAAGACACATTCAAGACTATGACTCAATAATTTGTTAGAAATATACGAACCAAGATGAGGAAAACAAGAACAACCAAAAACATGGAGAGATGAATAAGACGGAGAAGATTGATATAAACAAAAGTATGATGTTTCCCAATATAAAATGGGGGTAAGGAGAAGACTAATTAAATAGACAGCAGTAAAAGAAGCTTCGACCCAAAGATTATGAGGAGCATGAGAGGTGACAAGAAGAGTACAGACCATGGTGGCGATATGACGATGCTTACGCTCAGCAAGACCATTTTGTTGAGGGGTGTAAGGACAAGAGAACCGTTGTTGGATGCCCATGGAAAAACAAAAGTGGGAAAATGCATGATTAACATATTCGGTGCCATTATCGCTCTGGACGTACTTAACAGACACCTGAAGAATATTCTTAATGAGATCAACAAGAGTCTGAAAATGAGCTAAGACCTTAGATGTACGATGCATAAGATATATCCAAGTATAACGAGAATAATCATCAGTAAATAGCACATAATATTTAAAACCTTTGACGGAAGAAACATGAGACATCCAAACATCACTATGAATTAAATAAAATAAGGGACGGAGCATTGTCATGATGAGAAGAAAAAGGGAGTTGATGTAACGCCCCAATTTGCATCTCATCAAATCGAGCACGTTACAGTGCCGCGTACTCTTAGAACTTAAACTATGATCCATCACTTAAGTTCTAAGAACCCGCAAGGCAAGGAAGAAACTAAAATTATTTATAACGCAAATTACAAATTTTTAAGCATAAGTGTTTATCTAAAATGAGATGAAAACGAACACTTTGTTCCTGTTTGTTAAAAAGACTTTATAACTAATACAATTTCAAAAGTACTTTCCAAAATCAATAACTTCAATGAAGCCGGTCTGAATCAATAAAGGATAATACTGAAAATATTGTAATTTGGTTATAACCATTTGAGTATGGAAGAAGAAGCCAAACAAAGATCCACATTTACGAGTTAACATTTACCACAACCAAACAACAACAATTTTGTGAAGGTAAACACAAACCGAAGGTGGATTTACCAATATATAAAAGAAAAACGTAGCACCCAGCTCAGCCCCAAAATCCTCCTTCTCGTGCACAATATCTGTAAAACCAATTATAGTAGGGGTGAGTTTTCATCCTCGCTGCTCAAACATTACCCAAGCTAGGTTTAAAAAACCAAATAATAATAATTGACGCCAGTTGAGTAAAACATAAAATCAACATAAGTTATCTCGGGTAAAATCCAAACCTGATGACTGGTCTATTTCTAGCCAACTACCTCTTCACCGAAGATCTATGTCTTCAACAAGTGGTGAAGAGTAGTGAGAGTGTCCATTTACCCCATACCACCTAGGACTGGCGCCACACCTCAATGATGTTAGACGCCCTCTGGTATGTATAGCCCCAGAGGTTTAGGGGATCGAAACCCAAAGAAGTCGCTATGCCATGCTCACTCTCAAGTCATCTCATAAACTCAAGCTTTAAATCATAAATCCATTTTTCAAATCATATAGCAATGTATAAAACACTAACCAAGGTGAAGCTTTCCTACCTCAATCATTTAGCAACAGCAAGATAACAATGTACATAATACTGCAATGCTGGTCCTTCCTCAATAGCAACTTGGTCCTCATTTGATAAAAACCCACAACTCTGGTCGAAATTCCTAAAATAACATATATCGTAGATTATCAATCTCTTACATATTTTCTGTACAAACACTTCTGATGTCTAACTTATCACTTCACTCATATAGAGTAGTGGTTGCATATGAAAATGTAAAGTTAGGATGAGGTTCAAATGACCAATATACAACTTGGACTTTTGGAAACTCGCTGGACAATATAAAACGGATTGAACAAGAACATAAATTAGAATGAAAGGAACTGCTGGGGTTTGGACAGTCACATAGAATTCAATTTTCATCCAATGACCATAAGACTTTCCAGTTTCAAAGATAACATGTCAATGTAGAACATACTAAAATTTCATGCAATACTAAAATTTCATGCAATTCTGAGCTTGGAAAGTAAGGTAAACCTAGAACACAAAATGGTTGAACTGTGAGATTTTATCAAAATCTCAGCAGCTTTGCAACATAAAAAATTCACTAGAAATTCAATTCAATTTCAATGTGAGGAGAAACCTAGGGCTGGGCATAAAAACCCTAAATCCTGATTTCGTCCCGAAATTTGACGGGATTTAAATGTAAAAACACTGGGCCTGTCATATCCCGTCCCGTTAGAAAGCACACGGGACGAGCCGCGAGACTAAAAGTTTAAGGCCCGAAAGGCCCGTCTCTTCCTGTGTATATATCACAAGCAATCCTAGTCGTTTGTTTGTTGACTTTTTTCATCTCAACAGTTGATTTTTGAGCCCTAATACTAATTCTCCTCCGAACCTCATTTTGGTCAACTCATTCGCATTCATTCATAGTCTCTGTCTCACTCTCTCGTTCCAAAACCCAAATCCCTCTCACCCCAAAACCTCAATCCAACAGAATCCCAAATGGTCAAATCAAAGATGCAAGCTTGAAATCCCCAATCGCTCTTCCTCTACTCCTCACCCCAAAGCTTGAAATTTCCAAAGCTTTGGGCTTTGGCTTGCTCATCAACTCCTCATCCACCGCTGGCGGCACCTCCAAATCGAGGAGGACTATTGTAGAGGTTCAGGCTGCCGGATAATGCAAAGGTGGATCTGGTTACTATGGAGAATAGGTTCTTACTGTGACTGTGCTCAAATAACAAAAGGAAAAGCCCTAGGTTAAGAGCATCGACATCTCTAGCTAGAGCTTAAGTTTTCAAGATTGCAAGCCATCACATCTTTACTTTTGTTTCGAGTACTATCAAATATTCAAAATAGCTTGTGAGGTGTGTTTTGTATGTTGTTGCTTATTACTTCTGTAAGGTTTGATGGGTATTAAGAAAAAATAACATTTCAAAATTAAGCTCGAGTGGCTGGTTAACTTTTGGTTTGTTTCTCATTCTATATATAGGCTGATTCTTGATGATATACGAACATGAAACACGTACTGAAAGCAAACTTTTGGTTTAGTTTGGTTGTTGATCTTTATGAACTTGTGTAATTGCAAAGTATAAATGTTATCTAGTTTAATTCTAGTTATCACTGCCATCAGACATGATGGATTATGGATGGTGAGCCATCAGATTTTTTTTTTTTCTTTTCAGTTCTAGCATTGGAAAGGGACGGCGGGATTGGGCCAGTCCCATCCCGATCCCGTCCGAGACGGGACTTGTTCGGGATCAATTTTTAAAACATAAGGTCTGTCCCGATCTCGTCCCGAGTGCAATCTCCGGGACAGACCGTGGGATGAGCTCAATCCCGTCCCATCCCATCCCATGCCCACCCCTAGAGAAACCAGTCTTAAAATGAAAATTTAGGTGTCTATTTTCATATAAGATCGACTCAAAGGATGAAATCGACAAGTACAAGCACAACTTAACCAAATTAGCTTATAAGGCATATTGTACAAAGATTGGTTTGTAAAAACTTGACATAAAGTGAGCTCAATGTTGCACAAGAATATGAAACTTCTGAGGTAGAGCAGATGACAATGAAATCACTATGTTGATGAACTTGAAACAACAAAGAGATATTGGAAAAGAAAAAGGAAGATATTCAATGTCATAAAAGGAAGATATTTTTGAAGTTCCGAAACTTACCGATACCAAATCAGATGTGTAGACCCAAAGTGGAGATGGAAGCTTCATAGAAGTAACTCAATGTCGATGAGGAAACATGATCCATACCAAGGAGGAACCAAACTTGAAAGACAAAAGGAACATAAAATTTGAATTAGAATCAGAATTGGAACTATATGCCAAAAGAGGATTTTCCCTGAACTGTACGTGATTTTACCTCCATTGAGAACAATCTAACCATTGAATCATCGTCAAAATTTTACACAAGATAGTAGACACAAATCTGAGAAATATTCATGAAGAAGTCATTCTAAAATAAAGCCTCCAACATGCTCAATCTGGCCATCGAAGCTGACATGCTGATGAGATTCTGGAAGAGAGCAGAGCTTCCATTTTCAAAGATAAACTTCCATCGGACAAAACAGATATGTAATGGTGAAGTCGGTGGGCAAAGTTCGTAGATGAAGTCGATGTTTGAAGTAGAGGATCTGACCCTTGAACTTGATGATCCCGTCATATAACTTTAGCTGGTCTTCAGTATAAGTTGGGTTGTAAATTTACCCAAGCACCCTTGCACTTGCTAACCTGCAAGTATTTCGTATCACTTTATTTTACGAGCTGGTTGCTATTACTTACAAGTTACAATTGTCCATTTTTTTGTTGTTGAATACTTACAATTGTCCTTGGGAATTAGGAAATTTCCTATTTACGTCACTAAAACTTCAAGGGTCTCACAGTTGATGCGACTTGCTAAACGCACACTCATTACAAATAGATGAATTGGATTCAGTGATAGGGTTTGCTTTGATGGAGCCAGACGAGATAATTGGATTCAGTGAGTTTGATAAAGTGAGAGGTATTAGGAGAAGGAGGATGGGAGGAAGAGGAAGGACGATGTTGCTGCAGAGGAAGCCATAGGGAGAAAAAGGTTAGAGAATTCTTGAACCTGAGACTATTAATACCATGTAGAATTATGATTTCATTGTTTTCTATGGTATATATAGATACATCATAACTTGGTAATTAAACAATTATAATCTACACAGGATTTACAAATCATTTTAGAAGATTATGTCCTAATTGTGTCCGAGAAGGCATAGGTTTAACAAAAGCCGCACGACGGTCCATCACGGGGGTCCATTTCTTCAAGTAATGTGTTGCTCAGGTAGTCTTTGTCAATTTCTCAGCGTTTTACTTGGTAAGGAGTATGTGAGAAAATATGATTGGTATACTGCTTCTCGACCTAAGACTGGATATGATTTTCTTCCCGATGCTTTTGTAATCATGATATACACGAACAATTTTATTTGAACAAATTTTGTTCTATTGATTCATTCAATCTAATGCGATACCCGCATGAGCTTCAAGCTGGATGAAACCCTTCTAACGAGGGATCCCTATTTTAAGCCATTTATAGGGATAGGACATTACACCAACTTCCCGATTATAATTTTACATCTCCACCGTTCATATCTTAGGTCTATATGAGTAGATCACATCTACAAAATTTCATATGATTTGGTGATCGTTAAGGCTTTCAAAAGTTATATTTAGTTTTAATGACCTTCAACGGTTTTAGTTTGACATAAGCTGGACCGTTCAAAATCATTAAAACTAAATCAAACTTTTGAAAGTCTTAACGATCACCAAATCATATGAAATTTTGTAGAGGTGATCTACTCATATAGACCTAAGATATGAACGGTGGAGATGTAAAAAATT
>NC_020492.1:1050143-1059919 GCF_000184155.1 Fragaria vesca subsp. vesca
CACACACATGTATTCATCCGATCCGTGAGAAATAAAATAATTAGTCACATCTTTTAATCTGTGAGAAATAACTATTTAAGGCGGATTTCAATGTAAAGAAACTATTTTTTACGATATACACCCGTGTCTTTATATAAACAATGTGGGATAAAATCTGTGTGAGTTAACTGAAATTTTTCTTAACAATTTCGAAATTGTTTTTGTTGTTGGTGTTGCAGTTGATGTAGTTTATTGGTTCTTTGATTGTTGTTTTGTTTAGTGAAATTAAGTTTTGGTTACTAGGAAAAAAAAAAAGAATTTTAACATTTCACAAGAGTGTGTGTGTATATATATACATATTTTAATCTATGAAAAATAACTATTTAAGGCGGATTTCAGTGTAAAAAAACTATTTTTTACGATATACACAATGTGGGATAAAATCTGCGTGAGTTAACTGAATTTTTTTTTTATTGTGTAACACAAAATTTTGATTAATAATCAATAAGCAACGTTGTTTGTTTTACTAGTAGTGTGCACTACGCGCGTATATTTCTTTCTGATTTCTCCATGATTAATAGACTGAATCTTCTGGACCGAAATAGTTTCGATTGCATGAATGAAAGCGTTTAAGTCAGAGAAAAACGATATAGGAAGCTAGATAATTATTATAGAGCTATAATTAACCATATTACTTTCAAGGACGGCCATAGTTGTATGTAACCTACGCATTTTTATTATATACTACAAATACAACCATCTACACATTATTACTTCAACGTCCTACTTATCTGAATTTCTACTATATAAGCTTTGAGAAGTTGGTCGATTCAAAGGAAATAAGACCAAATCGAAGAGATCGAAAATAGATTTTGTTCACGAAATCAGAAACTTCATCAAGGTATGGATCATAGCCATTGCATCTCAATGTTATTGTTACTACGTAGCAGCAAGAATCCCAACAAACCCAACAAAGAGCATGATGAGGCTCATCTCTCTCCTCCCAATCTTCTACCTCCTTCTCATGCTCCCTTTTAACCTCCACTCCATCCATCTTGGAAGCGCGACGGCTTTCTTTCTTGCTTATCTAGCCATCTTCAAGCTCCTCCTCTTCTCCTTTAACACCGATCCTCTGTCACCGCCTCCGGTAAGACTTCTCCACTTCATTTCCATAGCTCTTCTCCCCGTCAACCTCAGGCAACGCCCCGAAAAGCTTTCCAACGGTTCCAGTTTGACAAAGTTGGTGCCAAACAAGGCAGCGTTGTGGGCATTGAAGGCCTTGGTTTTGTGTGTAGTAATTCATATACGTAAGGATTATAGAGAGTCTCTACAGTCATATGTATGCCAATCATTTTTCTTGATGCACCAATACCTTGCTCTAGAAATAGGCTATGCCCTGAGTGTAGCCTTGCCTCAAGCCATGTATGGGTTCGAACTCGAGCCACACTTCAACGACCCTTTTCTTTCGACCTCTCTTCAGAACTTATGGGGCCGTAGATGGAACCTTGTAGTCTCCAACACTCTACGGCCCTTTATACACAATCCGGTGAAGCGAGAGCCACCGTTGAGCCAAAGAAAACCGCAAAACCGGCTGCTCCGATATTTCTGTCTGTCATGGCTTCTTTCGGCATCTCGCCTTTGATGCATGAGCTCTTGTTTTACTATGTCACTCGCGCGCGTCCCTCGGGGGAAATGATGTGCTTCTATCTCCTACATGGTTTGAGCTTGGCAATTGAACTGAAGGTGAAGAAGGCGCTGGCTCATAGGGTGCGGATTCCCCCAGCAGTTTCAGGGTTGTTGAAAATGTCGTTTTTGATTGTCACCAACCATTGGCTATTTTATCCTCACCTATACAGAACTGTGGCGGACGCAAGGACTTTAGAGGAGTCTGCAAGAATGGTGGAGTTTGTGAAGGCTAACATTTCCAGATTGTGTTTTTGGCATTAGCTAATACACTTCTTATTGATATGTTCTTTAACATGTTCATGTATGATTACGAAAAGGATGCATACTTATGTTAGTTTGCATAAAAATAAACCAATAGTCAGATGGAGTATCTTGAATCTTTGTTGGGCTCAGGAAGAGTTTATACTATATAGTGAAGGAGATCAAGTCTCTCTCGAAAGAAGGCAGTGCTTAAGGATGTTGCTTCCAAATTATTTAATCGAAGTGACTTATTGAATTGATGAAGATCAATTTTTACTACATTCACGAACTATATATTGAAACTAAAAGTGAGGTGCACTGATCTTTTTTCTCAAAATCGGCTTATATATCACGTCTTAGTCGTCCCCTAGCCTACGTACTGAGAGTGATGATTGTACATGAATAATTGTTATGATAATTCAAGGAACCGATTATTTAAATTGAACTTGCTGAAGAGAAAGGATTTTAATCGATGGCATGTCCGATCCCTCTCGAGAAACTCGTAGAATTATGTACTTGATGGATGTGTGAGATATTTGAAGATGAAATTTGGTGAGCTGATGCATCAGGTAATAGGTAGGGGGCTGAGCTATGTTTCTTTGCAGCTTATACTGATGAAGGAATTAAATGGATTAAATAGCTAGACTGTGCTAAAACCCATTTCAAAAGAAAGCACACTTGTTCATCTCATTCTAGTTGTTGGAAGAATGAGATGAGTTATTGGTTACTAAAGTAACCGACTCATGAATGTTCTCCTTTTAACTGAAAGAAAAACGTACAATAGAAACCAAAAAACAGCCGTCATAAGGAGAAAAATGGACGAAGCTGGGACGTTTTGGACATACACCAATTTTGCTCCGTTTGATTTGGAAGAAGAAGAGAAAGTATCAGAAGTTTGTTAGCTCGTACAGTGAGAAGATTACCCTTGCCTTTGGCCTCATAGGCTCATAGCTATCCCTTCTGGAGTTCTGGGTTGCCTATAAGGATTTACTAAAAACCTTAGGATTTGTGGAGATAATTTCCATGGGGCAATCAAACTCATATCAGGTATTGTAGAGTGTAGACAGAAACTATTGTCAGAGATAACAATTGTTTTCATTGCGTTAGAGAAGGTCATTGCTCCTGACAATAACGTAAACGATTTTCATGCTCCTGAATCGTTTACATTATTTATGAATAATGTGTAAAAGATTGCTCATCAACTTAATTTTAGTGCATCCAAATTACATGTTGTGATAAGGATTCAACAATTTTACACTATAAGGCGATTTTAGATGGGAAAGAAATAGATAACAACATCCCACCAGTACAGAGACAAAACAAGAGATCAATAACCAAACAGCTTCGAAAACAAAGGCAAAGGAGCCAAATAATAGCAAACAGAAAATGGAAGAAAACCACAAGCATGTACACAAGTGCTCAAAGAGACCAATGAAGACACTTCTACAGCAACATCATTATTACCATCAGCCAGATTCCTTTTCCAAACGTTTGGATCAACACAATTGATGACAAGGCCAGCAGCTTTAAACAATTGGGAAGAAATTAGCTTGCACTCCAATACTAAATTATCTATTGTTATCTCCGTATGTGCAGACAATGCACTGAAGAAAATCCAGGCAGACCCAATTCGATCATTAGTATTCAACTCCTTGACATGTAACTTAAATCTTTGTACAGACCTCTGAATATTGATTTTCTTTAATTTGGATCAAATTCTTCATCTGTAGATAAAAAGTAGCTGGATGGGTTTAGTATGAATGATTGAGGGTGCTCTTGAATCTTGATAGTATGAAGAGGATGGGTGTGTTGGGATTACTTTGTGCTTCTACTTGGTCCATACATAGGGCAGCTATATTTGTAGTATTGGGTATGATTTTGAACCTGGGAGTGGTGTGTAATGGAGGCAAAACTAGCACTTTTGTTAGGCAAATTGACAGAGGCTTGGATATGCCTCTTGACAGTGATGTGTTTAAAGTCCCTCCAGGCTACAATGCACCTCAACAAGTATAATTTTTCAATACCTCGATCAACAAGTATAATTCTTCAATATTTATATCTTACAAGCTTCTGTTATTAATTGGATTGATCATGAGGTGCATGTACTCCAACTTTTAGTAGTTTTGTTGAGTTGAATGTTTAATGTGTGTGTTCTAGGTTCATATAACGCAAGGCGACCGTCATGGGAAGGGTGTGATTGTGTCATGGGTGACTGTGGATGAACCAGGTTCCAGTACTGTGCTTTACTGGAGTGCAAATGGGAAGCAAATGAAGGCTGAGGGAAAAGTTAAAACCTATAACTTCTACAATTACACTTCTGGTTACATTCACCACACCACAATCAAAAAACTAAAGGTAAATTTTGTATTTAGCTTCATATTTCCCTTGATTTTTTTTTTCTTCAAATGCTAGGTTGGTGTGGAATCTGTAGTTTTTGAATTTTTCTTTTGATTGAAAAATATATGATGAATGTAGTATAAGCATTATGATTCAATCAACTGTACGTGAACATGTAGTTCAATACCAAATATTACTATGTCGTTGGAATCGGCCACACTGAGCGGCAGTTCTGGTTTGTAACTCCTCCTAAAGTTGGTCCAGACGTCCCTTACACCTTTGGTCTCATAGGTTAGTATTCTGTGTCAAGACAGAATAACTCGATCGACTCATTCAAGTTTAGGCATTATGATTTGTCATAGATTTTGTAGTTCCTGTACATATATAAGTACTAGTTACCATTGTGTTGTAGGGGATCTGGGTCAGACCTTTGATTCAAACAAGACACTAACCCATTATGAGAGAAATCCATTGGAAGGAGAAATGGTTTTATTTGTTGGTGACCTCTCGTATGCGGATGACTACCCTGATCATGATAATGTCAGATGGGATACATGGGGAAGATTCACAGAGCGAAGTGTTGCTTATCAACCTTGGATATGGACTGCAGGGAATCATGAAATTGATTTGGCCCCTGAAATTGTAAGCATCTCATTAAACATTTGCTTTCTGTGGAAGATAAATGTACTTATGCTCTTAGTTGTTTTGTCTTAAATAAGAGCATTTGTGTTTATACTTAATTCTAGTACTACAATAATACATCTTTGGCTACATACATAGAGACTATTTCTTGTGGTTGATTTTACTTCTGTTGGTATATACTATGTTATGCATTACCACTGTGATCATTCATTTGTTGTTCACTATTTGCATACATTTCTACTTGTATTCCTTCCTGTGAGTTCTAGATCCTCTGTGATATTTTACGTTTATCCATGACGCCAATTCCTCAAGATAAAGTTCTGCTTGGCCTTGGAATATTAGATTTGATCTTACAATTGATAAGCTGGGAATTGGTTTGTTCTCTTGCAAAAACAAAAACAACTTATGATAGTTAGTGTATTCGAATTGCCACCTATAAGAATGATTGTCTTCTTTCGGAAACAAAAGAAAGCAAGCACGGCCTGCATTGTAAGAATGCTTGACAACAAAATAAGGATGTATGACAGCTAACAAACTTAAATAATATCATCTTCCTCAACCATGGTGCCGTGTTAGTTTATCTTTGCAGTTTTCCATGTTATAAAGTCTGAACCACAATCTGTTGCTCAATCATTTTGCATATGCATTTTCCAAGTACTGATGAATAATTGGATGTACTTTTATGGCAGGGTGAAACAAAATCGTTTAAGCCTTACACGCATCGGTATCATGTCCCATATAAAGCATCAGGAAGTACTGCTCCTTATTGGTACTCAATCAAGAGAGCTTCATCCTACATCATTGTCTTAGCTTCATATTCCGCATATGGTAAGAATATATATAGATATGGGCTTGTGCGCGCGCGCTTGTGTGTGTAGTCCTGTATATATACTATGATATTAACATGAGTGATGCACAAGTTTATCCAGCTGAAAGGAATGAAAAGTGTAGCAGTTTCAGATAAATTTGACATTGTAGTTAGATTCATCTGTGCAACAATGTCTTTGTTAATTAAGCCTGTTTCTGTTATATTTGTTGTTTTCAATGCCAAAAAAAGTCTTTGTTGAGTGATTAAGAAAGTTCATTCAACCATATTATTTCCTTTTTCTTATAATTTTGTGTTTCTTCAGGTAAATACACTCCTCAGTACCTATGGCTTGAGCAAGAGCTATCAAAAGTTAATAGAAGTGAGACACCATGGTTAATTGTCTTAATGCATTCCCCATGGTATAATAGCTATAACTATCACTATATGGAAGGAGAAAGCATGAGAGTGATGTTTGAGCCCTGGTTTGTACAGTACAAAGTCGATGTGGTATTCTCTGGTCATGTCCATGCCTATGAACGATCTGTAAGTGTTTGTTGTAAATGTTCTAGATCATTAGTTTCAAAATCATTTTGTTTGATACCTGCTATCTGCATAGAACTGATCATTGTCTCTGTCAGATTACTCTCTTTTGCAAAACTAAGATTTTCAGTTCAGAATATTTTATCCTTGATTAATTCAATTTTTTGATAAGCTACACAAATACCTTTTGAGAAAAAATTCACAAAATTCTGATAGCTATATGATAGGAAACTGTTTTTAATTCTTTTTTCCTACGCCATTCATCATCATGAGCACATTGCTTTGCTTGATAAGTGATTTCTAATTCGGTATGACACAGGAACGCATATCCAATGTTGCATATAACATTACAAATGGTAATTGCATTCCTGTGAAAGATCAATCTGCTCCTGTGTATATTACCATTGGGGATGGAGGAAATCTTGAAGGCTTAGCAACCTCGTAAGTATAGATGAATATGTGTAATGTGATAGATTCGATATACTTTGAAAATACTAGAATCATTGAATATCTTCTTCTTGGATGCAGCATGACAGAGCCACAGCCCGAGTACTCGGCCTATCGAGAGGCCAGCTTTGGTCATGCCATTTTTGACATCAAGAACCGAAGCCATGCTTATTTTGGCTGGCACCGTAATCAAGATGGATATGCTGTAGAAGCTGATTCTATGATGTTCTTGAATAGACACTTTCTTCCTCTTGATGATTCCACAAGTGCTTGAACATGATGGAAAAATAACACACACACACACAAAGCAACTCTCTGTTGCTATTGTACTTGTAGCATAAAACTTGAAAGATTCGATACTTCCTCAGTCCAAAGGCTGAATCATGTATCCTTAATTTCTTTTTGCTAAATATACTTTCATTCTCTTGCTCTGCTATCAATATATAATATTAGCTGTATTTTTTGAAGTGAACTGACAAACTTTTTATTAAATAGAAATAATCGTTATATCATAAAAGAAATAAAACGTTACCAAATTGAAAGACTTAAAAGATTTTAACTGAAGAGCCACTAAATTGGCTTGATTGAAAGCTGAGGCAGAATATTTTATTCTAAAACCAGTAACAGATCACTGATATTGTCATCATGCCCACTGCATTAAAGAGCATGTGGAATGACGCCCTGTTTAGCCCTGCTTAATACCGTTACCAACAACTAAGATGCAATAAAGAAAATAACATAAAGATAAAATTTAAATTAAAAATAAGTGAAACCAGCCCCAAGCCCAAACCTAGAAGATGGTTTGGCCCAGCTGACATTTTTCATCGTTGTTCACTTCTTCATATCATTTCGAATTGTTGCATCAATTCTTTCTCTACAACTAAGAAAACATTAACTGTAAAGTAATAAATAGAAATCTCTAACAGTTTCATCAATCGCAATGATCTTTGAATAAGAATTCTAAAGTTAATCACTTAAAGATCATAACTACTATTTGTGTAGCTTTTTATTTTATTGTTCGATCTCAATTCTCTGTAGCCTTTGGCTTGTGTTTTTAGTGAAATCATTTCCAGACCAAAGGAAAAAAAGTGCTCACAGGATATTGAATACTGAAGTCTTGTTGGAAAAAATTGTGATTCTCCCCATTTATTTTAACCAATTTTAAATACAAAAAGTTAAGTGGGATCCACTAATTAAGATTAGTGAAAGATAAACATTGATTTTTATCCTCTACATGAGAACTACAAGATCATGTATTCACTAATTGGTTACGGGGTGAATGAGAAACTGTCACCGTAGGATAACCTTTTGAAATGGAAGAAAAAGAGCTTTGTCACATATGGGAAAAACTAGAAATGATGAAACATAACCAGTAAATAACAACTAAATTGTGCATCTTGCTTTCCTTTATTGCTTCTTTATTTTAGATGCGTATGTGCATCATGCTTTGCTTTATTGCTTTTCCCCTTATGTAAGTGACTTTGTCAATGATTCTGTATGATTTTCATCATAAATAAAAGGTTAGAGTGGTTTTAATTACTGAATACACATTTTTATTATTTGACATTACAAATGAAATTTTATTAGTATGTTAAATGACCAAAAAAGACATGTGTAATACATTAGGAAGAAAAATTGCAATATTAAAAACGTAGAAATTTATGTTTGAAAACTAATAATGTGAAACATAAAACAAATTAAAATATTAAAAATGAAAACTTATTTACGGAAACTAATAAAGTTAAAATATTTATTTTTAGTAACTACTAAAATGAAAATATAGAACAAATTAAAATATTAAAATCGGAAACTTATTTTGAAAATTATTGAAGTAAATAAATACAAATTGTGTAATGAAATTTGGATAAATAATTTCATTCTTTCTCATTCTAAAGAAATTAATAATTTTCAAGTTTAGAATGTCAAACATTGTAATTCTTATATGAATTTATATTCATTATATTTCTTTCTCTATGAATTCCACTTGATTGATGTCGTATTAGAGATTTTGAGTTGGGATATAACAATATTTTTTTATTATAAATTGGATGAAGATAAAAAAAATTTCTAACAGAAAATAGAAGAAACTATGTCAAAAGAAACTATAAAATAGTAAATATATAATAATTATATTTTATGACATAATCTTTCTTAGTGTTAAATATTAAGGGTATTTTCGGCAGTTTGAGATATGTATTAAGTATAATATTGAAATGAAAATCTAGATGAGTGATATATTAAGTAAAGGGTGTATATTGAGAGATTATAGGTGTGTGTGTGTATAAAATTACTTAAAAGCTTGAGAAATTTTAAATACACACCCCTAATATCTTAATACACATCCCTTACTTAATACACCACATATCAAGTTTTTCATTTCAGTATTATACTTAATACACATCCCAAACTGCCTAAAATACCCTTAATTTATGAAATATTTCATTATTTAATATAATTAATCTATATTTACTATTTGGTACCTCTTTTTACATATTATTTCGTCTAATTTTTGTTTAGAAATTTTTGATTATCATTGTTCAATTTATAATCAAATGATTATTGTTATATCCCAACTCCAAATCATCAATACAAGTTTTCAAAATTCACAAGATAGTAGAAGTGTAGAAGTACAGTAGCTATTAAACATAAATATCTAGTTATTCGATAAAACATGTCATGATAAAGATGCAGCACTTGAGAATATGATATGCAAGATCAAACTAAAGCTGATACAGATAAAAAAAATATAAATAAAAAAAAAGAAGAAGAAAAAAGACAACCCAAATGAATTGTGGAGAAGAGTTGGGGTTATGGGAGAATACGTACTTTCAACGATTTTAGGATAGAAGATGTTGAAAAGAATATTTCAAGCGCGATTTTTTTTAATAAGAGATGTTTGTTTTGGTCATTTAACTTACCTATAAAATCTTAATAGAAACATAAAATAATAGAGGTGTGTATTAAGAGATTAGGGGTGTGTATTTAAAATTTCTCTAATCATAACCATTACATCATATTATATATAATTAAGTAACTATTTTATCATCTGATAACATTTAGGGTGACCATTTTAACATGTGGAACAAATGATGATTTT
>NC_020492.1:1059939-1073535 GCF_000184155.1 Fragaria vesca subsp. vesca
TTTTTTGTTAGAAATTTTTTGATTATCATTGTTCAATTTATAATCAAATGATTATTGTTATATCCCAACTCCAAATCATCAATACAAGTTTTCAAAATTCATAAGATAGTAGAAGTGTAGAAGTACAGTAGTTATTAAACATAGATATCTAGTTATTCGATAAAACATGTCATAATAAAGATGCAGTACTTGAGAATATGATATGCAAGATCAAACTAAAGTTGATACAGATAAAAATAAAAAAAATAAAAATAAAAAAAGACAACCCAAATGAATTGTGGAGAAGAGTTGGGGTTATAGGAGAAGACGTACTTTCAACGATTTTAGGGTAGAAGATGTTGAAAAGAATACTTCTAGCGCGATTTTTTTTTTTTTTAATTAAGAGATGTTTGTTTTGGTCATTTAACTTACCTATAAAATCTTAATAGAAACATAAAATAATAGAGGTGTGTATTAAGAGATTAGAGGTGTGTATTTAAAATTTCTCCAAAAGCTTATCGTCCTTAGTCAAGAAAAAAAAACAATTGAATTGAATGGGTTGACTGAGAATTGAATTTCGAATCAAACAAATATCTCTTCAAACATGTAACCCAATGGAATTCAATTCGTAACTCGTAACATATGTAACGGCAGATTGAATAGAATTTGAATGAAATAAAAAATTCTATAAACATTAGTTCTGTAATCAAAGCTGTATGCAATAGCCTTTATCTTCCACATACTATAAATAGTGACAAATACTCCTTTGTTGAAAACACAACATTATTTGAAACACAACTCTCTCTCTTAGAAACTCTCCTCTCTTCCTTATTCCCTTGGTAATAGATAGAAGGTATCAAAAGTTTGTAGGTGTTCTTGTAGCAGTGCAACCCTAGAACTCGAAAGGTCGTTGTGTCTTGGGAGACGAACGCCAAACAAACCATGTGCCTGAATAAATGTTGTGTAATTGTCTTAAGTATAGTGTGTGATACACATGTCCCGGCTTCTTCCTATTCATTTTCTTCTTCATTACAAAATCTGTTGGAAACTGTTAGTGTTTTTCATTTGCTAGCTTTTTATAATTATTATTTTAATTATAAATTTCAATTTAATTTGTTATATTGCAATATCACAACCTGTTTTCCTACAATATTAACATAATTAACCATTAGATATTTTATATATTATTCAAAGATTATATTGGTTGCCTAAACGGATTAAAGTTTTTTTGGAAGCTGCTTATTGCTGGCTTACAGAAAATAGTCACCTAAACGAAATTGGTTGACTACAAGGATGTTTTTGCCTTACGAAATTTGTAGCCGACGTATGTGTTGCCTTCGAAAATAAGTGTCAATAACAAATTGACAATTAATACTTATGGGTGAGTTTTATGAATTGACAATTGGAAGTGGTTTTTGAAAATCTGCTGAAAAGCTAAAGAGTTTACTCAATTGCCAACCATGCATGTGACAACCATTGTACCTGTCTCAGTCTCAAGTGTAAAAATACCTGAGAAGTTCAATAGACTTCACTTGAATAATGAAAATGTCATTCAAGATGTCACTATAATAATGATAAGTGGTGTTGAGGCACCACCTGAGCTAGAAATCACATTGAGTCCCTTGGTTGTCAAGAAAGACATGATAATCTGAAAGCTTTGTTGAAGTGATTATCAATATCTATCCAATTCGGAAGGGAGAAGCAAAAGTCTCAGCAACACTAGTGAAGGATGGCCATAATGTTGTCTTATTATGGATGGTCATATCTTGGAGGTGTAGCTAGCTCAAATGGATGGTCATCCTTCACTATTTTTGCTAAGAATTGGATAGATATTGACAATCAATCACCTTAACAAAACCTTTAGATTGTCACGTCCTTCTTGGCAACCAAGGGACTCGATGTGATTTATAGCTCATGTGGTGTTTTAATACATCTCATCACTATTTTAATGACATCTTGCATGACATCTTCATTCTTCAAGTGAAGTCCATTGAACTTCTCAAATTTTCCTACATGTGAGACTGAGACATGTACAATGGTAGTCACATCATGGTCAACACTTGGGTAGACCCTTTAGCTGTTTCAATAGATTTTCCAGAACCACTTCCGGTTCTCAATTCTGAAAACTCACCCATAAGTAGTAATTATTTTAAACAATTATTTTCGAATGCAACACATACGTCGGCTACAAGTTGCATAAGGCAACAACATCTATGTAGCTAGGCAACCAATTTCGTTTAGACAACTATTTCTGTAAAGGTCTAACTATTTCTGTAAAGCAACAACAAATTTTAATATAAAACTTTAATTTGTTTAGGCAACCAATATAACCCTTGAATTATATATGCAGTATCAAATGGTTAATTGACAGGTTGTGATATTGCAATATAACAAGTTAAATTAAAATTTATAATTAAAATAATAATTATAAAAACAAATGAAAAACACTAACAGTTACTAACAAATTTTGATGAAAGGAGGAAGAAGATGAATTGGAAGAAGCCGAGACGTGTCTATCACACACTATCCTTAAGACAATTACCTTGCCTTTATTGGTGCTCGAGGCTTGTTTGGCATTTGTCTTCTAGGATACAACAGCCTCTCGAGTTCTACGGTTGCATTGCTACAAGAACACCTACAAACTGCTTGTACATTCTATCTATCACTGAAGGGAATAAGGGAGAGGAGAGTTTTTGAGAGAGAAGAATTGTGTTTCAAATAATGTTGTGTTTCACCAAAGTAGGATATGTCGCTATTTATAGTGTGAGGAATGTAGAGGCTACTAAATACGACTTTGATTAAAGAACCAACAATTATAGAATTTTGATCTCATTTATGTCGTTACAGACGTTACAAATTGAATTCCAATGGGTTACAGATTTAAAGAGACATATGTTTAATTCAGATTATCTCGGTGTAGCAGATTTTTAGTATAGGCAATGGAAATGGCTTGAGAATGAGTGAAGTTTGGTATTCAAATATCTAATTTAGAATATCAATTAATACGTAGTCAGTTAGGAAATTACTAAATTAAATAAAACTAGTTGACACCGAAATTGATCAGTTTGATTCCATGGCACTGTTCATTTATCATGAATGAGAATGTAAATGAAATGAATGATTCCAATGTCACATCCCGATCCTTAAATTTTTACATTATTTACTAACTTGATATTAATAAGAGTTTTACCGTCTTCGTTAATGAGATTATAATTTATTTGGTCCCTAAAGGGTTTTTGAGGGACGATTATTTCGGAGAATTATTTGTAGGAGAAAATATGATGACGGTAAAAATGGTAAATTTTAGCTAGTATAAGGTAATTTTTTATTAGGGTATTTTTATTGGGGTGTTTTATGTTATGGAGTGGAGTGTTTTAGAGTGGTATTAAGGAGTTGGACCGGGTGTTGGAGGCCCAAAGTCTTTTTCTTCTTCTCTCTTTTCTCTTCCCCGAGCCCTCTCCCGAGCCCCCTCCTCGACGAACTTCCAGCCGCTTGCCTGCCTTCTGGCCGTCCCAGACCACCGCTCTTGTCCCGGTAGAACCCCTCTCTCCTCCCCTCTCTCCCTAGGCCGGTGAGCAAGACCACAGCGCCACCGAACGAGAGGAAACTCCTTCGAGGAGCCAACTGTGCTCTTGCCGGAACTAACTCATCCGGCCGCCATAGCCGGAGCTGCTAGGCTCAAAAGGAAACTCCTCCCGTGCATTCATCCCTCCAAAGGTGTCTCTCCCTCTTGAGCTAGGTAAGGAGATATTTGGTGTTGAAGCTCTAGGGTTTTCTAGAATGTTTTCGCTCGATTGACCTAGTTAGGCTTAGGATTGGGTGTTGTGTTAGTTAAAGAAGTTGTAGAGTGAGTTGAGAGTAAGTTGCTGTTAAAATTTGGTAGGCATTGGAGGTCGCGGGACTCGGCCTCCGGCCGCCGTTGCCGCTGTTTAGGGGATTTTCATAGTTTTTGATTGGTTATATTAATGGGAGTTATTGATGTGAATTTTAGAATTTTTGGAGGAGTTTTGGATAGGTTTGTGAATTTTTTAAAGCTTAGTAATTTTGACGGTTATTTAAGGAGAATCTAGCCGTTGGATTAAAGTCGTTTAATCGGTAGAAAGTTGAATTAAAGCTGCCAGTAGGTTCGGTGAAGTTTGGACCCTATTGAGTTAAGAATGACGAAGTTGGGCAAGGATGAGTGTGATTAAGGCTCACATATAATTATGCCTATTTTGTGTAAGTTTTGGATTTTTGGTTGGGAATTAATATTATATTTGGAACAGGACGTGAGGAGGCTCGAGCAGAAGAGGTCTCGGATCGACATCAGGCTTAAGCCTAATTTGTGAGTGGACTTTTGTTTTAAATAGTGTGCATGTAAATGGTTTATTGATGAATATTTTCTTTTGTTGGAGACTAACCGGAATTGAGAATTTCGGTGATTATATATTCATATATGGATGATTATGAGGATAGTATGTATATAAATAAATGCTAGCTAGCTATATGTGTTTTTCGGCTATAATGAGGTAAAATACCAGTATGATGTGACGTGAGCGTTAGACGCAATCGTCCTAGCCCTATATAAATTTAATTTATATAGGGAATATGCACGTATATATATAAACTCGTGCTTTTCCGCATAATAAGGTAAAATTCCATTATGGCATGACGTGAGCGTTAGACGCAAGCGTAGCAGTCTTGTATGAATTTATATCTTTCTTATATTTTTTCGTAAGAAATCATACAAAGAGTATGACGAGTGTAAATATATATATATATATATATATATATAGATATAGTTTAGCCTGAGAGGCTTCATTTGTTTGAGTTTTGGAAACTAACCGGAGCTAGTCATGTAATTGCCAATTTTTGAGCTGTCGCATGCAACATATTTTTCTATGGAAATTTAAATTGGGAAGCATAAATATTCTATAAATTTATTTTTGTCCACTCACTCTAACGTTTTTCAAATGTTTTCCCATGGGCCCTCCGTTTTAAAATGCTCAGTCTGCAGAGTTCGGGTTGACACTAGTCAGAGGCGAGGCATAGTTACTCACATCTCTTTCACTTTTCATCAGTAGGTTACCTGTTAACCTACTACCATATTTTCTTGCTTCCGCTAGTGTTTAGTAGCTCTGATTACTTTGGGATTATTTGTATAATAGTTCGGTTGTGTGCTAAGTCTTTGTTTATTAATTTGGGAGATATCCAAAGGATGATGTATGATATAAATTGGATATTTTTGTGTTGGATTAGAAGATGTTTATATTTTGTGTGTGGTGGATGTGTTGTGGGGGAGCGGGTGGCTCCAGGTGTTGAGGTTGGATGTGTTGGTATAGGAGTGTTATCTGAATTTTTCAGGATAGGGTTGTCCATTTTCAAGGGAGATTATGTCGAATTTTTCGGTAAATTTTCCTTGGAGGTGGTCCCCGCAGGACTTACTCCAGGTTTTAGGGTAAAATTTGGGATGGGTCTTAACATCCAATGTATGAGATTTTATGCGAATATATACATACATGGAAATAATTTCAATATATGAGATACTTGCGTTTAACATAAGTATCAAAATTCATGTCACTACGGATGATCCTTACTCTCGTAGTTTGATAACTGATCGTGCTATAGGTGTAGGAATGATTTTGACATTGATTCTTTCATTATCTCATGCCAGATTGCCAGTTATATCTGATTCACACATTATTTTTTCCAATTCACTTGTCTCTGAATAATCAAGACATTCTCATTCCATTTGTGGAAATTTGATGATCTATAAACCGTCCTGAACGAACGATCGGCTCATGTTTGAGCATGATGAATCAGTGCGTGCCGACGTGTTGCCAATAAACTTTCCGGTCTCATATGAGAATGGAAAACTGATTTCATTCTAAACAAGTAAATGTGGTCGAGTTTGTTACGTAAATAACCACCTGCTAACCGTTAATGGGCCATGCGATAGAAAACATTATTCAGGCAAGTAAAAAAGTTTACATCCGAACCAATTTTCCAATTTGCACCGATCCGACTGCACATATTACGAGGCAGGAATGCTGGTTCAAGTATCGATGCCAGTTCAGGACTCTAGTCCACAAGTATGTAGACTCATCTAGTACCTTCCTCCAGAGTCAACACAAACCTCACAACGTCAACCAAAGCAAAGTCAGACGATGATCCAGTATTCGCGCGTCCACTCTACGCCTCACCTCCTCGTACGTCCTGTCCAATCAGTATAATAATTTTACTCATTTCTGATCATCTGGGTTTTTGGTTTCAAATTTCAATCTTCAATTTGGGTTTTTGGAGGATTTGGAGAATTTTTCATTAAATCCATGGCGAAACCAAAAGCTCCAAGACAAACCCTCAACTCTTACACTGTCAAACCCATCAACAAGACCGTCAGAGGTACCCACACTTTCCTCTCTAAATTCAAATTCAATTGAAAGGAAATGTAAATTTGATTTCTTTTGTTTTTGTGGCAGCCGGCGACTGCGTTTTGATGCGGCCGTCGGAGCCGGGGAAGCCGTCGTACGTGGCGAAGATCGAGCGGATCGAGGCGGACAGTCGCGGAGCAAACGTGAAGGTGCACGTGCGGTGGTACTATCGGCCGGAGGAGTCCATCGGCGGCCGGCGACAGTTTCATGGATCCAAGGAGGTCTTCCTCTCCGACCACCACGACGTTCAGAGCGCTGATACGATAGAGGGCAAGTGTACTGTGCATACTTTTCGGGGTTATAGCAAGCTCGACGCTGTTGGAAATGACGACTTCTTTTGTCGTTTCGAGTATAATTCGACTACTGGTTCCTTCAATCCGGACCGAGTTGCCGTGTATGTTCACCATGTCTCTTAGTGTTATTTATTTTGGAATTGAAATCGACAATGAAATTGTTGTGTTGATGTTTGATGAAGATTTTAGTTCTTTAGCTCTTCAATAGGAGAAGAGAAACTAGAGCTTATTTTCAGTTTTTATGTTACACTAGGGGATGCAACTTTTAGCTCTTCAAGTGTTTGCGTCTTGGTTTAAGTTCCCACAATTTCGTTAGTTGCAGCCTTCCCCCACAAATTTCAATTATATTAGTTGTTATGCTAATTATCTTGAGTTGTTCTTGTTTAACACAGTTAAACATTGTTATGTGGTAGGTACTGCAAGTGTGAGATGCCTTATAACCCAGATGACCTCATGGTTCAATGTGAGGGTTGTAATGATTGGTAAGTCGGATATTACTAAAGTTGCATGTTCTGCGTCGAGACATGTTGGATTCAAAATTTAATCATAAAGTTGAAATATGGATATGGTGTTTTGTGGTTTAGTAGAAGCTTTAGACAAATGACTGATGAAACATCACTATTTCCAATTGCTGTTTCTCTAAGATTAGGACTCGTACTTTTTATTCTTTTCCCATAAATGCCTGCCGACCATATATGTATATGGCCTTCACAAGTTGGTTTCTATAGTTAGTTTCTGTTCTAGGCTTATAGCTAAACAATTTTCGCTGAGACAGATGGTGTTGGAATGGGTTTGAGATTTTAACTTTCACATTTTTTGTTTTGCTTGAAAAGTGAGAAATGAGAATTCAAATAATGACAAACCCAGTTCATTACTGTTTTCTTTTATATAACCATTTTCTTTTCTATGGTCTTTAATGTAATGTATATACATTACAATAGTCTGTAACTGCTGTAAAAGGTCTTGCTCATAAGTTTAGTTTATTTCTTCCAGACAATTGTGCATGATCTAAACACAAATAATCTTTACATTTTGTATATAAGAATTAGAGGTGTTTTTTTAATTTTTTTTTAACCTTGGGTTTTACACTTACTAGTGAACTTGCAATGCAAATGTTTTCCCGCGTATGGTGAATAATGTGTGAGTAGTGAAAAGGCTGAGTGTTTGTAGACGATGAAGTTATTCTATGAGAGAATATGGTTCATATAAAATTTAATAATTCCTGCAGCAGTGGCGTTCTTCTGGGAAACTATTATAGGAATAAATTCAGATCGATGAGTTAGTTCGCATGATCTTAGATGTCATATGTATACGTTGAATTTGAACTGAATTTTAAAGAAGCTTGGACAGAAGGTGGTTGGGGATAGTATTGCCTCATTAAGGAACCGTGTATCTAGTTCATAGAAGCTGGTAGAGTGGAAGCTTGGCTTGCCGAATATTTTGACTTTAAGGCGGGGTACGGCGGTAAATTAAAATGTTGGGTTTTGGAGTCTCACAATTAGTACTTGCTCTCTCTTTTTTTTTGTCTTTAATTTGTACTCAAAAATCATACATGTCCATGCCTCGGGCCAGTAGCCAAATCACATTGCCTTATGCTTTCGCCTGTTAAAGGTTTGGTCTTTATGAAATGTCTGTTTATGTGTCATGAATTCCGTATCTCGATATGGATTGAACATAAGCTTTGTTGCTAAGTCTGTAGGCTTATGGAAATGAATTGATTTAAATAGTGACATTGTTTGGATGGAATTAATAAATCTTGGGAAATTTTTAGATGATGGATTCTACAACTCACATCAATTCATTGTGATTTCCATTTCATTGTTGTGTCTATTTAGAATTTAGAACGTGTAATAAATAAGAAAATTTATAGCAAATCGAAATATTAAAAACGTAAAAGACATTGTTTGGAAACTAATAAAGTAATAGAAGGAAACTTTTACAAGGAACTTCAAATTGACACCTTTTGATGGAAAATTGAGGTGAGGAAGGGAAATTATAAAATGGTCCCGGAACACCACATGTCCTACGGGGGAATTCTGACAATCAATTATTTTCTCTTTCCAAAACATGAATTCCTTTTCATTTATTTACCATCTTTTTTCCCTTCATCCAAGCATAACGCAAAAGTGGATTATGGAAGGAATCATAGAATATGCTTTTTCTCAACAGATATGCATTTATTTACTTTTTACGTGTACTTTCTGCCTCATTCCAGTACCATATTACCAATGCAACTACTTTACTATATTTGATTCAGGTTTCATCCTGCTTGTATAGACATGAGTGCAGAGGAAGCCGAAAGACTTGAGCACTTTTTCTGTGAAAGTTGTTCACCCGAGGGTCAAAAGAAGTTGGAGAATTCGCATACTGTTTCCAGACAGTTGGATACAAAGGTACACTTTTTAAGTGCTAGATAAATTGATCTTGGTTCATCATTACATATCTTGAACTTTGTGTATTCTTATCTATCTAGCAATTAGAATTATTAACTTTCCTGATATTCTGTTTGCTTCTGTGATAATTTAGAATCTCATAGCATAGTCAATGAGAAAATTTAATGTGCTTGCATATAATTTATGCTCGTGAAGTTGTCATTTTAATGTGTGGTAATTTCTGCAAAACAGATTAGTCTGCTGCTTTTCATTCAGAACATAGATACTAATGCAGTACTAGTGTTTTGTAATGAACTTCTTTACTATCTGAGAGACATTGAAATGTATTTATCATTAACATGTGTGCGCCTTAACATCTCTTGTAAACAAGCGGGCAGAAGATAGTAGCAAGTCGGTATACTGATTTATACACACACATATATATGTTTTGAATTTTAACTTACCTTCCCTGGTTACCATCATTACTAGACTTCTGTTCATAATCTGTTTCAGGTCGAGACAAAACGTCGTCGGAGGTGATATTGTAAATAAAAGTCGAGTTAGAACTACAATGGAGGAACCGGAGGTTTTCTCGGGATTGTGCAACAGAAAAGGCATAACTGCATCATAAGTGGTGTATTCATGAGTCAGCGAGAAGAGTAAACCAAGTGAAAGAAAAAAAAAAAACTTCATGCTGTGTATTTGGTTTGAGATTATCTCCCTGGTACCTTCAAGGATGTTGGTTGTGCGTAGTTTTGTTGATGTAGATTTTCCCTTTTTTCTCCATTCCGCTAGGGTTGTGAATATTCCCAAGTATTTATTAGCTTTAAAAGTAGCGATAAATAGTGACGTGAAGTTTTACAAATGTCTATTTGACCTTTGGTACAGATTGTTTGTGTTCTCTACTGCTGGATGTAGTGTCGAGTGATTCAGACACTTGCAGTGGTTTGCAGAAATTATTTCGGTTTTCTCCTTTTGTTAGTCTTACTAACAATGATTTCCTGAAATTGTCTAGTGATCTGTTCAATGTTTTACAAGGTTCTAGATTTCGAATTAATCCCCTCAACCATGACCACAAGCATCAAACCGTAGCAATTATCTGGCTGCTATAAATTACAATACAAGGCACTGAGGCAGTCCAAGTCCAACTCGGCGCATGAAAATTGTTGTTAGTCTATTACATGATACCACTCAACTTGCTTAAAGATTTAGCCAAATCCAAGATGTGTATCATGATCGTCTTGGATTTGGGTGTGTTAGGGAAGTCTGCTTCTAGCCTATCTTTTATTTTTATTTTTTTATTTTTTTAAATGAACTGATTCTTACTTTCAGCTTTCCTTCTAGTCTTTTCACAAATATATTTTCTTTTCTCCTGGTTGCATTAATCAAATAATCAGTATAAACATTCAAGGAAACCGTTTAGGGTAACTCGAGGAAGAAAAACGCCATGGATATGAGTTAATCGAGTCGGAAGCTTTCACCTTGAGAAAGCAAGAAGAACCAGTACTACTTCAGCTGTAAAAAACGTGCAACAACTTTCACCTTCTAGAAAGCAAACGGAGGCTCCATACTTCCATCTCTGAAAGAGGAATAGTAGTTTAAGGACTGGATGAGGCCGCAACAAAAAGAATCCAATACATATGTTTAGTGCATGAAACCATTGTCAACAAAATGTTGACAGTAGAACATATTCATACGAGGCCAGTAAATAATGTAGATGAGCAGAAATGGTTGATGAAGCAGTTGGAATTTTTAAAAAGGAAGCTTAAAAATCAATTTAGTGATCAAATAGTGGTCGTTTTTCAAAATTTCTTAATTTTAAGGAAGCAGATGCCACAGGGTGGAAGTTGAGAAGATTAAGTTGTCAAAAAAAGTTGTGAGGATTAAGGCGAGGCTTCAGGAATCGGAAACTGAGATGAACCGGAAGAAAAGATTAGATAATTTTATTAAATCTTCAGAATTTCAAGAGGATATATAGTATGTCATTTTTTTGGTTTGAGTCACTTGACTCTCTTTGATTTGAAGATGAACTTCAGACACAATATATGTCTGTAATAAATTTAAATTGGCTAGTAGTGCAGATTCTTTTTTATTTCTTTTACCTGATAATTAACTTTTTCTTGCCAAGTTATTTAGTATCCTGGTATATACGCTTGCTTCAAAACGGAAAATGTGAGTATCAATCTACAAGTACTAATTAATTCCAGCTGAAGGTGGGTTTAGGCATCTAGAAAAAGAACAAAAGAAATTTTTTGGCTAAAACAAGAATGATACCTATGGTATTGCTAACATGCATATTTTTTTTTTTTTTTTTTGGAAGGAACATGCATACTTTTTTTAAGGTTGAAATTTCACATCAGGCTGTTCCTTTGTTGTCTGTTCTCCGATGCTGGTAAGGAATGAGGCTTGCACACAACTTAGAACCTGAGTTCATTTACCTTGAGGAATGAGGCTTCTTTACAGTCTTTGTTGGGGAAAGCCAGAAGAAGCCATTCATTATGATTGATTCCAAAATTATATTTCATATATAAACAAGCTTATGCTCTTGGGATTCCTTCAGTAGAAGAAGAATTCAGATACCGTCATCCCATATTCCAATCTCTAAAGTGAACACACCTTTATTGATCACTTCCTGCTTAAAAGTATGAGCCAATGCTTAATGAGTGAACCTGGGAATGTAATGGATATCCTATAATACCTCATCATTTCGAAACTATTAATCAAAATTGTTAAAAAAGATTGAAGCCTCAGAACCCAGTTTAAAGCTGCTTGTGTTGAGGAACACCTAGCGAAATTCTGAGCCGCAATTTAATGGCAAACGATATTAACACTTTGGACCTTCTGAGACCATAGAAGCATAAATTTGGATATCATTGTAGGAGAAATTTTCAAAATATAATTTCTATTGTAGAAATGAAAAGGTGTCATTTAAGTTTACACATTTTGGATTTGTTTAAATGAAGTAATATGACCAGAATGAAGTAAGTCTCAATATTCAATAGAGAATAGTAAGAAGATCTTAAGTTTCCACCTTTTTCAATCAAAACCCTAGCCTACTATGGCCGCTCCGCCTCCAAGCCTCCAAACTACAATCTCGATCTCATCCGGTGGCGCCCGGACGCCGGCGAAGGTCTCCGGCCTTCGTGGTTGTCATAGGGTATGCTTTCGGATGGGGAAACAATCTTATCCTTCGAGTAATCGAAGTCTCATGCTTCTAGTATGGCCTATTGCCTCTTGGGATATTCCGGAAGAGATTAAGGTGGAGCAAGATTTCAGGGCAGGGTTTGGCTGGGTTGGTGCGACGACGGCAGGGGTATGCTCCTGGTTTGGAGCCCGAGTTTGGTTCTTTCTGCAAATGACGTTCTTTGACGGTGTTGGATGTGAAGATCTAGATCGGGGACGGGTCTAGGGCGGCGCAAGAATGCAGCGGCGTGGCTTGGGAGTCTTGGATTGCGACGGTGAAGCTGTGGTGACGGGAAAGGATGGCCGCTGTGTTGCAGGCTTGGTCGCCGGATCTTGGCCGATGGGATCGTTCGGGGATGAGGATGATAGTGGTGGGCTGGTCCAAATCCAACTTGATGGGTCTGGCGTGCACTCTCCTTAGTTGCCTCATTGGGTTACTATGTTGGGTTTGCCAACTCTATCTTTTAGTTAAGTTTTTTTAGTTTCAGTTGTCCTATTTCCTATGGGTTCATCCTTTAGGATACGGCCTAAGGTGTTTTATGAGTACGATTACTAAAGGGTAGTCCATCTTATGTAGTAGGTGAGGTATGTCTCACAACTACTTGTCTATCTGTACATAATAGCGATAAAGTATGTAATGGCTAGTTTAGGATACGGCCTAGGGTGTTTTATGAGTACGATTACTAAAGGATAGTCTATCCTGTGTAGTAGGTGAGGTATGCCTCACAACTACTTGTCTATCTGTAGATAATAGCGATAGAGTATGTAATGGCAAGTTCAGGCATTCGCTTTACCTAAATTTATGAAAGTTGTAACTGACTATTTAAAAAAAAAAAAAGTTTCCACATTTTTCATGTTTTCATACAAATAAAACTATTAGAAACTAATAGTGCACAATTAGTTTCTAGTAACCTTGAGCCATCTTGTAAACTTTCTTTTGAGTGTTTAGGTTGGTTTTCGTGGGTGCAAAATGAAGATCAACAACAGCTTTGTGTTAGGCTTCATTGTATCCTAAAGACATATTTGATAAATCCTCTTTGCACACTTGATAGTGGGGCAATAATGTGTTAAAGAAAGCGTTGCCTTAGAAGCATAGACTCTCTCATGATCCATACCCACTAATTTATTCTAACAATCATACACTACTAGGACAAGCACTTTAGCTGACGAAAAAATTTCGTCGGCCTGTTAGCTTAATTCATTGGCTAAGATCTTCGTCGGCTAAGATTTCGTCGGGAAAAAGTCGTTTGCGATGACTTTAGCCGACGAAAAAAAAAATTTCGTCGGCTATAGTCCCACAGTTTAGCCGAAGAAAAACAATTCGTCGGTTTTTTTCCCAGACTTTAGCCGACGAAATAA
>NC_020492.1:1073555-1074092 GCF_000184155.1 Fragaria vesca subsp. vesca
TTAGTAAAATTTTAGTAAAATTTTTTCGACTTTAGCCGACGTACTTTTCATATTATTTTCGTCGGCTAAAGTTCTTTTAGTAAAAATTTTTCCCTCCTAAAATTTTGGTTTTACCCGACCCAAAAATTTTTTTGACCTTAGCCGACGACTTTTTTTAATATCTCGTCGCTAAAGTCTATAAATTCACGAAAATGTTCATATCTCCCTCTATATTACGTAGTTTGGTCAAACCTTCCACACGAAAAACTTTCACGTAGATGAGATGCAACCGCCTATGTAAAAATTTTGAGACATTTACCTTCCGACGATAGGGCTCCCCATAGGGAATAATAACGGTAAATAGGGTTGATCGCTACTATCGGCACCGAGACTTTACCCGATTTACGTGATTTTTGAACCATAGCTGTATTTCACCATTCTGAACACATCTTATTTCACGAGATTTTTGATAATTTTGCTTCCTATGTAGAGTTGGTTCACAAAGTTGTATAACCTACTAAACAAGTTATACAACATTAGTAGACACGTTGTGATTCC
>NC_020492.1:1074112-1078464 GCF_000184155.1 Fragaria vesca subsp. vesca
AATTCTTGATTGTGGGGTTAGTATTGGAATATTTAGTTTAAAAATTGAAATATGGGGTGAAGAAAGCATTTGGTGGGGTGGCAATAGCCGCACCCTATGTTTTAATTACTATGTCGCATGCATATATAAAATGAAGTAACCCATGATAAAAATCTAGTTATATATTGTTTGATTTGGGTTAGCACCAAACTAGATATGGATTTTTGGGTTGAGATTGTTGTCATACAAGTTAATATGCATATGTCTTCATGATCTATATTTATCAATGTTGAATGGAACTTTATTATGACAATGCATGAGATAAGTACGTATAGCAATTTGTAAAAGAATCGTAAGTCTGTTATTACATTATATATATAATATATGATCACCTTAACATCGTGTAATCATTCATGTTCAAAACAAGCAATTGTGTACTAAGCATCAATATGTTTTAGATACATACAAGGATGCCTAAGGAAATGCTATAGAAGATTGCTTGTATGCTAGTTGGATCCAATTTGGATAGTAACTAGTTGATTCCATGAATATTGAAATGCAAGCTTATCAAAGGCTCTATGAATTAACTGCATGATATTCATCGAAATGTAATAATAAACATTAATCTTGAAAGCGTCTATAACTTATTATGGATGAAAAATAATCTAAGTATTAAGAATGAGTATGTCATCTAATAGAAAGATGAGTTTGACATATAAGTTGACCTATCAATAGAAAATCCCAATCAAAAAGTTAGACGAATCTTCAATTTATGGATAAGATTCATTGATATAGCATTTGCCAAGTAAATGATTACAATGATGATTCTCTCGGTTCATCGAGACATAGCTATGCAAAATAAAGTAACGGTGTGAGCCGGTAATTCTAATTAAGGTCATGATCAAAACTTGATTGACTATTTAACAAAAGTACTTGTAAAACTTTAAATTACAAGGATTTGATGGGTGATGCATCGAATGGGATGGGGAAGTCCAAAATTTTAATCACTATTTCTGTATAATCCCAGACGGGTTTGCAGAAGCTGATGGCATGTCTAGTTGATGGATGACTATCCTCCTGCTGACCTGCAATAACAAGGGTGACCGGAGGCTTCCGGTCTTTCCTCCTTCGAAGTTTAAGTCAGTATCTTTTGGTCGAATGTAATAACTGAGAGTAGTTAATCATACCTGACAAGCTGATAGCTGAGCCATATTTATGGCCCAGAGTGAGTTCTCTTTACTTGAAAACCGATGAGGGACAATTGTCTTTGCTTGTTACTTAAAACACCCAACTCCTTTATCCCTTTTGAAACTGTTTCCGGCCCAATGCTGCCACCGAGGTCAGGCCCGGCCCATCCTACTTATGGGCGGCCTTGGTCGTGGTGGAATGTCTGCTGGTTTACTGACTTGGGAGGTTGTTTTATGCACAACCGACTATAATCACCAATGATGGAAACTCAACTCAACATTTGAAGCATCAAGTCCTGAGTTCAATGAGCAAAGTACATCATATATATGTATTGATTGCAAGCACTAAAATAAATGAATGAATATATGTATCTCCATATGTTTAATGTTAATCCAAAGGTAAAATAGTGCTTGGCACCTATAATGTGTATGGTGGAGTTTGAATTAATTCTTTTAATATATATGATTGAAAGTACTATAAATCGTATATAGTACTATTCGTATTATATAGTACGAATCTAATATTTTGTTTGTCGGCATTCGACAAATAAAGAGAATTTAAGGGAATGGTCTAATAGTACTATAGAGGAATAGTCTAATAGAAGAGGTCTAATATATAGTACTATAGAGGAATGGTCTAATAGAAGATGTCTATAGAGGAATGGTCACCGAATTTCCAAGCGTAAAAGGTCTTATTTTGCAGAGGGGAAGAGGTCAATACTGGGAGTTTTCTCACAGCATACAATCTCACTAAGAATATATATATATATATATATATATATATATATATATATAATAAGACCAATACACCCTAAACCCTAAACCCTAAACCCTACAGTGGTACTACATATCTACCTATATGAGTGTGAAGGTGGTGTTGCCTTCTATGCGACTTGGACTAGTCTCTAGAGTACCCATGAAATAGGATAACACAAGACCAATCCACGTGTCGGCTTGTAAAAACACTTTAGAAGAAGTAGAAAGATAGTGTGTGAAATGTGTCCGGTTAAGCCACATAGAATCGCAAGTTCAAAGCTAATTAAGCGCCACTTTGCCATTCTAACTTAACTTTGATGTGTTCTCACTAAGCTAAGGTTCAAGTCTACAAGACACTTTAGTTTATGCACTAAGTTTTCCAAGATTACGCTCAAGAAATTTTAAAATGATTTTATAAACGTATTTTCATTATATTTTATATTTTAAAAATGGTGGAGGATTGTTGGAGAAATTTTCAAAATATAATTTCTATTGTAGAAATAAAAAGGTTTCATTTAAGTTTACACATTTTGGATTTGTTTAAATGAAGTAATATGACCAAAATCAAATGGTACAAGTGAAAATGTATCTTACCATTTGAAGGGTATATATACTTCTATACAAGTAATTCATTATCTTCATAATGAAGTAAACCTCAATATTCAATAGAGAATAGTAAGAATATCTCAAGTTTCCACCTTTTTCATGTTTTCATACAAATAAAACTATTAGAAACTAATATTGCACAATTAGTTTCTAGTAACCTTGAGTTATCTTGTAAACCTTCTTTTGAGTGTTTTGATTAGTTTTCGCGGGTGCAAAATGAAGATTAACAAGAGCTTTGAGCTTGGGCTTCATTGTATCCTAAAGACATATTTGATAAATTCCCTTTGCACACTTGATAGTGGGGCAATAATATTTTAAAAAAAGTGTTGCTACAACGTGCCTTAGAAGCATAAACTCTCTCATGATCCATACCCACTAATTTGTTCTAACAATCATTTTAGGAGCGTAAACTCTCTCATGATCCATACCCACTAATTTGTTTTAACAATCATTTTTATTCCAAAGATGGTGAAATAGTCTTTTATCTCCATGTTACATTTTTTTTATTGTGTGTTCATCTCGAAACATCATAACATACATGTTGGAGTGGAAAGAGAACCTAGCTTATTCAAATTAAAGCTCATCTTCTTTTTCTTGTTAAAAAGCAGAACTCAAAACTCAGAATTCAAGAGCTTAATTAGTAAGACCATAATTATACAAAACCAACTAACGTTTGCGGCTCAAATTTCAAAATGAAAGAAATGACATATATGATCACCCTCCATCCCTATGTTCACTATAAGGCTTACCAAACCAATCTAGTTATCGTAAGAAAAAGAAGTACACAAAAGACCAAAATGAGTTTCGAACTTTCGATAGATATAACAACAAAAATTTCTTGAATAAAAATTGAATTTACATATAATCTTGCACTCAACAGTGGATTTACAAACTAAACTCTAGCTCATGAGTCTCATTCACTTAATGTTAGTGACAACCATTATCAAAATTCTTCTCTAAGGCTTTTCTTCACCAACTGTTTGTTCTTGGAATTCAATGGATAGGAAATTCATGAAGTTGTTGTCTTCCTCAAATTGATCATTACACCAAGTTGCTGACATATGATTGATCACTTGACTTCAAATGTGGAAGAGGATCCTGAACAATTAGAGGAGCTGCTGCAACAAATTTCTCTATAGAAAACATAGACTCATTGTTTTGAATGAGATTAGGAAATAATTCAGAATAGATATCAACATAATAATCTTGATCAACAAGTTTCACAGGTTGATGTTTGAGGAAATTTTGAACTAGTCATAGTCATATCGAGTTTCGAGGAAATTTCACTGTTTGAAAATAGTTGTATCGACAGAAATATCGAAAGGTATCGATATTAATAAAATTTCAAAAAACGGTTAAAAGAGAAAGTGAAAATATATTGACCGGTTATGTATATTTTATAGTGATCAAATGGGCACCTTAGCAGGATGGTTGAGGAGTTTGGCTATATTTATGGCAACCAAGGTTCGATTCACGTGAGTTGCGTCTCATTTTTGTGATATGATGGTTTAGGTCGAGTTAATGCTAGGTTTTCGTCCATTTCACAAAAATTTCATGATTTATCAAAAATATCGCCGATATTTCAACGGATTGTTGTTCATCATCACAGAGCAATCTCACTGCTTTTGTCTTTTGATCATCATCAACAACAATCATCTTCCTCTTCGTATTTTTCTTAGCAATGATATGAGTTTAAGGACTAATCATAGTACACTACCAGAAGAAAGACTTTAGCCGACGAAAAAAAAAAAAACAGGCCGACGAAACAATTTTTCGTCGGCTAAAGTACACTTTAGCCGACGAAATTTTCCTTCGTCGGCTATA
>NC_020492.1:1078564-1090841 GCF_000184155.1 Fragaria vesca subsp. vesca
CACCGGCGAGGACGCGCCTCCACCCCAGCAGACTCCAACAGCTTCCCCAACCACTTTCCATCCCCGGCGAGTCCGCCGAATTCCAGTTTTCCGGCCAGATTGACTTTGTTTGAAGTTTTGGGTGATCTGGCCAGAAAACTGGAATTCGACGGAGATGGAAAGAGATCAGGGAAGCTGCTGGAGTCCGCTAGGGTAGAGGCGCGCCCTCGCCGGTGCCGTACAGTGGCGAAAGGAGGGACATCTGCACGGTGCGGACATCCGCACCTGATAACGTCTATATATATATTTATATATACGGAGAGGATCTAAAGAGGAAGTCCGCACAGCCCTTAAAGTGCAAACGTCCCTCCGTTCTCCTCCGTACGGCTCCGACGACGGCGTGCCTCCAGCAACGTCCCCGATCACTTTTCCTCCCCGGCGAGTCCGCCGAATTTCAGTTTTCCGACGAGATCACCCAAAACTTCAAACAAAATCGATCTCGCCGGAAAACTGGAATTCGACGGACTTGCCGGGGAGAAAAAGTGATCAGGGACGCTGCTGGAGTGGAGGCGCCGTGTCGTCGGAGCCGTACGGTGGAGAACGGAGGCACGTCCGCACTTTAAGGGTGTGCGGACGTCTGCCTCTGATCCCGACTGTGTATATATATATATATATATGTCACAATTACAGACAAGAATGTGTAGTGCTGTAAAAGGCTTCATATCCTCGACCACATTACAAACTTTCCTTCAATTTTGTGAGCAAGGAAGAAAAAGACAAGGTTTACCCATAATTCTACTTCTAGTCTTTATAGCAAACTTTAAAGATCATTTATATAAAAACTGGAATTAGTGTAATTTCAAAGGTATTGCCATATGAAATGAAGGTTTACAGACAAATAAAAGGGACAGATCAATATTTTCTAAATTTAAAGATAAAGGAAGCAAAAAAGTAAAGCTATGGGTAGAGAATAATAAAGAAATGAAGCATGCAGAAGGATTTAAGATAAAATCACTGAAACCAGAAATTAAGTAGTAACCTTAAGAATAGCTCAGGATTAAGCATGACTGTAATTGTTGATAAATATCAGACCAGATAAAATTTGAAGTTATTAATGATGAACTCCTATTAGTATCTTCCCAGCAAAGCACAGAGGAACCATACAATGCACAAACAGACCCTATTCTAATAATTAGATATCTTCAATATACAATTAACGCAGGGATTTCATCCCCAATCTGGAGAAGGCCTTTATTTGATCATATTGACTCTAGAAAACAATGCAACTCGTTTTTATATCAAGGAAAGAAATAAAACCTGAAATGTCCAATGCATAGCCAAACTGAGACTAGGTTATATTCTTATGTGCTTCTCGAAAACTTTGTATCAAATATTTTGACATGAGATTTCTGTAGTTTGCACCATTACCTCACTTGCAAACTATGCACTCCTCACAGTAACTGTCATCTCATTACATACGCATCACATGCATGATCCATGTCATAATATATTAAGCTTTCCATCAACGCAAGAAAAAAAAAAAAAAAAAAAAGGAAATTAGGCAAACTATTTCTAGGTGGAAAAGTTATTTTAACAAAGTTAGATTTTTTAGACTAGTTCGCATCATTCCAGATGAAATTGCATGGTATATACAAGTAAGAAAAAGTTATTACTTTAAGACATGCATTAACTTAACAACAGTTACTAACTTATGATGGTTGCTTTAACAATAACCAACAGCAGTGTAAAGTATTGACGAAAAACATATTGGTTTGCAAATTCAAAGAAGAAGAAAAAAGGTCATACCCAGACAGCTTCCCGGAATTGACGTATCATAGATTGGTTTGCTGTAGATGAAGATGATTTAGCCTTTTGCTTTGCAACCTCAGTCTTGAGCAACTTCTCAAAATCAGTAAGCTGACTAGGCTGATATCCAATTCAGATAAATAGATTAGCACATGAATAAGTAGTCACCGGTGCAACTGAACCAAAACTTTGCACGATGAATAAAGATGCAAGAACCTAACCTCTGGAGGAGGTTCGTAGTTATTTCCAACAGATTGAATTGCTGATGAGAGAAGCATACAATGATCACAAGTAGCCAGCAGTTCAACAGCAGCATTTTCAATCTCCTTCACCTGTTCAAATTTCAGATTTTCATACAGTGAGAAACATTCATTTCCTGTCCCTGTGACATGTCAATTACATTTCTACCTAAACATCGGTATCAAAGTCACCATCACAATAGATACAGTATCTTTAAAAACATTGATCAAGCTAAAACCACCGATCAAAACAAATGAGGTAACTCGGGATCAATTGTGATTATAATAGATTCATTAGCTTCAACATTTCAGAATTTAGCAACACTCTATAAAGTCGAAACTAGTAATTATCCAATACATTGAACACCTCGACGAACAAAAACTCAAAACAGCTACTGATGAGCTGGTTTTGCAAGGAAGCCTTATACTCGTACACCATTAAATTCAACACCAAAGTAAGTTTCACTAGGAAATTGGGCAAGACTACAAAAATGGGTACCTCAGATGCAGGACCAAAATTACTTATCAACTAAACAGAGTTTAACCACTAACAAAATTGAAAATTAAAAAATTAAAAGAAAAAAATGTACCTTGTCAAATTGATTCGCTTTCTCCAAATCAACAGCAACATCCTTCAACAAATTGAAAGATTTTCGAATATCCTGAAACCAAAAATTAACTCAGAACCAAAACCATAAAGATTCAATTTTTTTAAAACTTTAATCTTTGCAGATAGCAGATATAAATAAAAGCTTACACCAAGAAGGGACTGGTTGTCGGAGTAGAGAGTGGTGGCGGCGGTTCGGATCCGACCCGCGGTGGAGTGTGTCCGAGCGGAGGTCGAGGCCATGGAGATATTTTTAGGGTTTTGGCGATTGGCTGGTGGAGTGAGGATTTTTGGAGGGAGTTTGTGAGTGGCCAACACCCATTTATGGACACTCGATATGCAACTCAAGTCTAAAGAAAAATAACGAACTAAATAAGGTAAAATAAGTGAAGGAGGAACATTGAGAGAGGAACAAGTGCCTACAATAAAATTGTATTCACTACGCTGCAATTTTACACACTTGTTGTATAATCATATATAGCACCCAACAAAGTAAAGGAATATGTATTACAATCTTAAGGACAGCTGCTTGAAAAATGGAAGACTAACATGTTAAAGAAACCAACGACAATGTTAGAATTATACAACTGAGCCGGTCATATTGACCAAAAACAGTGATAAAATGAGACAGATAACGATAATAGCTAGTGAACTATTGGTTGGGTTGTCACAAGATCTCTCCTCACCATATTAACGCAGATTACGATTTAAACACAAGACTCTAAACTGGCAATTGGGTCCTTGTTGATAAAGGACCAGCTACCTAACTTTCGATAGCTATAAGAATAAACAACCTTTTTTTTTAGATTAAATAGGAATTATATTGCTTTATCAATAGCAAAAAGACACGTTTCATCATATGTCATACGTTTTCACACAGTATATTAAACAGAAGCTTCAAGCACCTTGACCGGTACCTTCATTGTTCACTAATAGGCTTATAATTATAGAGCCTCAAGCAACTGGAAACAAACGTCACACTCTACATAACTCCCTATAAAGCAAACTATATGTCTAAGACCTCAATTGATAGAAAATAAGGATTCAATATGGTTTGATATGCTTCAATGTATTATTCTTCTCCATATAGGAGGTTTATATAGAGATACAATTACAGTGCTAATAGGAAAATATTTCCTACACCTATACATAATATTCAACCTATACATATAAGGAAAATAAATATATTCAATATATTCTACACTCCCCCCTCAAGTTGGTGCATAGATATCGATCATGCCCAACTTGCCAACCGAGTTGTCAAACACTTTCCTTGACACTCTTTTTGTGAGAACATCTGCTAATTGATCTTCCGTATACACGAAAGGGAAACGAATGATTTTTCTGTCCAAATTTTCTTAATGAAATGCCGATCTACCTCCACATGTTTTGTCCGGTCATGCTGAACAGGATTATGAGCAATTTCAATAGCAGACGTGCTGTCACAATGCAAGTCCATGGGTTTCTTGAGTTTGAAACCCAATTCTTTCAATACATTACAAATCCATAGCATCTCACAAACTCCATGTGCCATACCTCGAAACTCTGCTTCAGCACTTGATCTTGCAACGACCTTTTGTTTCTTACTACGCCAAGTTACAAGGTTTCCTCCAACAAATGTAAAATACCCAGATGTAGATCGTCTGTCAGTCTTATCAGCAGCCCAATTAGCATCTGTGTACCCTACAACTTCCGATTCACCCTTCTTTTCAAATAACAAGCCTTTTCCAGGTGCCGTCTTAAGATACTTTAGAATACGATACACTGCATCCATATGCTTTTCGCTGGGACAATGCATAAATTGACTAACCACACTCACAACATAAGCAATATCAGGTCTAGTATGAGAAAGATAAATAAGTCTCCCTACTAGACGTTGGTACCTTCTTTTATCAGTTGGAACTTGATTCGGATAGATGGCAAGGTTGTGATTCATCTCAATTGGTGTCTCAACAGGCTTGCAGTCAAGCATTCCGGTCTCAGCTAACAAGTCAAGTACATACTTTCGTTGGGATAAAGAAATCCCCGTCTTTGACCTTGCAAGTTCAATTCCGAGAAAATACTTCAACTGTCCAAGGTCCTTCATCTTAAACTCTTTTGAAAGGTACTTCTGTAGAGCCTCCATCTCCTTTGGGTCGTCTCTTGTAACAATCATATCATCAACATACACAATCAGAGCGGTGATCTTCCCCTGACTACGTTTGATGAACAAAGTGTGATCTGAGTTGCTTTGTCGATAACCAAATGTCTTCATTGATTTGGAGAATCTTCCAAACCAAGCTCTAGGAGACTGCTTCAAACCATATAGAGACTTCTTCAACTTACAAACCTTTCCAACATCGCAAGGTCTACATTTGACTCCTGGGGGCATGTCCATATACACCTCTTCTTCCAAGTTTCCATTGAGGAAAGCATTCTTCACATCAAACTGTCGTAGAGGCCAATCTTTAGTTGCCGCAAGTGAAATCAAGATTCGAACAGTGTTGATATTTGCTACAGGCACAAACGTTTCTTCATAATCAATCCCATAACGCTGGGTGTACCCTTTGGCAACTAATCTGGCTTTATACCTGTCAATGCTCCCATCGGCTTTAAGTTTAACCGTAAATACCCAACGACATCCAACAATCTTCTTTCCAATAGGTTTATGAATAACATCCCAGGTCGAGTTCTTTTGCAAGGCTTCTAGTTCTTCATTCATCGCTTGTGTCCACTTAGGATCCGCCATTGCATCCTGTACAGTACTAGGAATAGAAACACTGGATAATTGATTAATGACAAGAGCATGTGACCCAGCCAACCTATGGTTAGACATGTAATTAGCTATATGATATTTAGCTTTGGCTTTGATGTCTGGTTTATATTGTTTCTTTGGAATACCCTTGGTAACCCTCTGTGACTTCCTAGTTACAATATTATCTATCCCAGATAATTGGTTTGAAGTTAAAGATACCTGAGAAGGGACATTTGCAGCGGATTCTTCGGTTGATGGTGTAGACAAGGGAAAAAAATCCGAAGAGCAAGTGGTCGAATCAGTTGAAAATTATGGTTCTTGTCGGTTTGCATCAGCCGATCTATGTGCGACACGTGACCCTATCTGCGTGTCTGCCTCTTCCAGTCTGACAATCTCTTCTTCGTCAGTCATGCCAACCTCTCTGTGCACAACATGTGGCACAGCTTCACTCCCCAAAACTAGATCAACGCAGACACGTGACCCAAGCTGAAATTGTGGCTCAGCTTCCGCTCCGTTTGGCTTATGGCTCGGCTCACTCGGCTCATATTTTATTGCATCAGAGGAGATCCGCTGTTGTTCGACACGTGGCACGCCATCGGCCACTTCGACGCGAGGCCCACTGTTTTTGTCAATGTTGGTATGCTGCTGTACAACGTCGTTTTCATGATTTTTGTTTCCTCCTACTCCAAATCTCGACTCCAATTCTTCTAATTCTTCTAATTCAAATAAATTTCGGGAAGTCCCTTCATATGCTCTCTCCCCCTGAAGGGAAGACTCTGATACTCCCCCTGAGTAGTAAGGCTCTAATTCACGAAAAGAAACATCAAGGGATACATGCATAGTGTCTGTAAGAGGATCATAACATCTATATCCCTTCTGAAAATCTGCATAACCCACAAAGATACACTTCCTTTCACGGGGATCAAGCTTACTCCGTTGTTGTTTTGGAATATGAACATACACTGTACATCCAAATACACGAGGCTCCAAGTTAGGCAACGAAGGAAACGAGAGAAGATTCTGAGCTGTTGTAGAGGGTTTTCATATTCAATAATCCGAGAAGGGGTAAGATTAATGAGGTAGGCAGTAGATGTCACAGCTTCTCCCCAATATTCTACAGGTACATTCATGCCAAACAAAGAGGCACGGACAACTTCAAGCAACTGCCGATTTTTCCTCTCTGCCAATCTATTTTGTTGAGGAGTATAAGTATTTGAAATCTGATGTCGAATTCCATGTAACTTCATAAACTCTTGCATAGGACCATTAATATATTCTCCGCCATTGTCAGGCTGGAAAACTCGAACATCTTGTTAATACTGTGTGAACACCATCTTTTGAAATTCTTTGAATCTAGAATAAACATCACTCTTGTTCTTCAATAGAGACACCCAAGTCGTACGACAATTATCAATAAACATCACAAAATACCGGGCGCCAGAGAGAGAAGGAATTTCTGCAAGACCCCACATGTCAGAGTGAATCTTCATAAATGGAACAAGACTTTTATTTAGGCTTGGTGAATATGAAATACGGTGGCTCTTGGCCAGTTCACATATGTCGCAATGAAAATATGAATAGTCGACACCTGAAAATAATTGCGGTTGCAGTTTTTTAAGATAACCGAAGTTTAGATGACCCAACCTGCGGTGCCAAAGCCACACATCTTTCTTAGCACTCTCAGCTCTATTGACGTTATTAGCTTGACCCAAAGACTGCATATGTTTCTCTCCTATCTCTATCAGATCTAGGTAGTACAATTTCCCTTTTCTCACTCCATAACCCAAAATCAGTCGCGTCAGAATGTCCTGAAATACATAGAAAGACGGATAAAAGGTGACAATACATGATAATTCTTGAATGATTTGGCCAATTGAGAGAAGATTGTATGACAATGAAGGGACGACTAATACAGAATCAAAGGTTAATGTGTTTGATAGGAAAATAGAGCCTTCTCCGGTAACCGGAGTTGGAGTACCATCAACGGTAGAAACAATATTTTGAGAGGAGGGTTTTAATTTTTTTAAGAGGCTAGGATCATTACACATGTGATTTGATGCTCCTGTATCAATAATCCAGGACCTATTCATAGATACCTTACCACTCATACCTAACTGTGTGACATTGGAGGCATTGGATGGTTAGTCTTCCTTTGTAGTGGTTATGACAGTTTTTGCTTGATTCTTTCGGGGTTTCAGGGTGAAATCCCACCAATCCGGGCACCAAATTGTTTCAAAGCAATGTTGCTTGCTATGACCTAATACTCCACATAGCGGACTTTTTGAGTTTGCATATGAATTTGGTTTTCATGGAGACCGGCATGGTGTGGTGGTATAGTAGTTGATTTGATGTGCCATTTTGGAGGTTTGGTTTTTGAGATACAAGGATTCGGGAATTATGATTTTGTTTGTAACAATTTGTTTGTAGTGTGATTCGGGATTTAGGTTTGGTTTTGGGATTTGGGAATTTGTGTGTGATTTGTGAGATTTTTGGTACGCAGCGATTTGTGGTGTTTTGGGTGTAAATTGAAAGGATCGAACCTGGCAAGCTCTGATACCAAGTAGAAAATAAGGATTCAATATGGTTTGGTATGCTTCAATGTATTATTCTTCTCCATATAGGAGGTTTATATAGAGATACAATTGCAGTGCTTATAGGAAAATATTTCCTACATTTATACATAATATTCAACCTACACATACAAGGAAAGTAAATATATTTAATATATTCTACGGTATACACCTAACTAGAAAACTAATTAAGAATCAAGTATACTGCTCAATCTTAATGCTTAGGGCTGACAGATAGAACCGAAAACTAAATTGTGCATATGCTCTTAGCATGAGGCTAGCCTTCTCATCACCTAGCAGGATAGGTGATACACGCATGCATATGAACGCTTTGGATCATAGAGCCCAAGCCTAGAGCTGTGGAACAATATAGTGCATTCTAAAGGTTCGCCAGTCAGAGGAAATTAATCAATTAAAGAAGGGCCTTGGATTGCAAATTTAGTAGTGTGAATTTCATTCTCTAAATATAAACATGTAACAACACAACATCGGATCGTAAGTTCGTAACAGTACCAAATAAGTCAATAACTTCGTTTCTGGTAAATGATCTAACCACATTCAACAACGGAAGAAAATTTAAATTATTACAAGTCACATTTCCCCTTCCTGATATCAGGCTTCCCATATTGGAATCCCTCCCATATGTTCATGAAAATTAACAAGTAGGTAGTGCTATACAAATCTGTTTCATTGTCTTTAATTTTATTATTTTTCCTATATATCAACATGGGGATTATAATTGCAAACTTGCAATGTAAATTAGCAGCTGAGTACACTCACCCAGAAATATATAGAAATTAATATGCAGATTCTAAGATCAAACGCAAACTCATCTCTACTGCATGCCGATCAAACAAGCGTAGAGGTCCTCATACTCCCTAATCTCACGATTAACCACATGATCCCCAAGCAAACTAGAGCTAGCAGCACCCTCTTGATCACAAGAAGACGAAAACACTGAACAAACCACAGGATGATTATCACCACTACTCACTTGTCTCTGGTTGTTCAAAGCCAAACACAGTTCATGAGCCCTGTTTAACTCTCCTTTAAGCCTCTCAACATCTTTCTCCAGTCTCCGCTTTTCCGCTAATGCAGTGTCCAGCTTCATCTGGAGAGCATTGTAGCCAACCTCGAGGCTCTGCGTCTTCCACCGGGCTCGCTTGTTTTGGTACCAAATAGCAACCTGTCTGGCCGGGATTCCCAGCTGTTTGGCCAGCAGAAGCTTCCGTTCTGGCTCGAGCTTGTTGTTGGAGCTGAAGCTTCTCTCCAGGAGCTTCACTTGGTCTTGGGTCAGCCTCTTCTTGTTGTGATGGATTCGGTTATTGTTGCTTGAAGGTTGGAAGAAATCCATTTTTAGTAATTTTCAGAGCTTGGTGATTCTGGGAGATGAAGATTAGTGATGAAGAGGGTGAGGCATGTTTCGACAAGAAGATGAGACTTGTGTCTACTTATAAGGGTTTTGAAGTTGAAGCATGAGTGTGACAGAGTTCATGCCCCAGTGGTTTTCACGTGGGAATGGCCCTACTTCAACTTGATCTACCTGCATTTTGAAACATTTTAAAGACTTTTAGGTGTGAGTTGATATTATATAATATTCCAGATATAGAAGTGACAAGTTGAAGCTGGAGCTAGTTCTCGCCGGCGGCCTTCTTCTGCGAGGGCCCTATGCCCTACACAGTTTCCCGCAGGCGGTGGCGGTGATAGTGATCGTCAGCTTCTGGTAAGTTATTTTCTGGTCAATGAAAACGATGGAGGAATAGATAGAATTTTGAAGAGCAAATTGTTTGCTATATATGGGATATGCTAGACTTTCGAGGAATGAAATTACACACTTGGAAAATCAATATGATTTATGGTGTTAAGATTAATTTACGTGTTTTGGTTTTTACATGTAAAATTATGGGTTGTGAAATCCATATTTTTTTTTAATAACTTAAATTTTATCTTTTAGTGATTTAAATTTAATATTTTTATGAATGTGTTAACTAAAAAAAAATAATTTATTTTTTAATCATGAAAATATCAAAAATTTCAAGAGTTTGAAATTTCGAGAACAAGCCGTCAAGAACGATTGAGACTAGAAAAAGCAGTGAAGTAATCATCCGCTCAGACTAACAACATGGAAAGAATAATCTCAACCTGTCATTCTGAGGAAGGAAATATGTCATCAATCATTTCTATTTTCTGTTGTCATATATAACTGAGTTAGCGTTCTTGAAACTGTTCTAGTCGGCATGCAGTGGTCCAAGATGTCATATAATTCTTCTGTCATCAATGGTCAATCATTACTGTGGATATATACAATACCTTCCCGACACATCCATCTATCTCTTGTTTACCTAATTTCAATTCCTACACAGTAAAAGAATCGAAATTCCACCGGCCCGTAATTAAGCAGTAGCTAGATGATTGTTTCTTTCTCCTATTCCTTCAAAAAATCGGCCACAGAATTAGGCAGCAGTTGGATTTGACCGTCAATATACCGATCTCAATTGTCAAGAAAGCTAGAATTCGGCTTTCAGTAGTAGTCTTTAATTGGTAATATGTCATGATCGAAAAAACCGATAAGAGCTTCTTTAAGGCTTATGTTTGAAGTTTTCAGTCGTCGTGATGAAATTAAGCAGAGAATTCGAAATGCAGTAGTTGCTTACAGGCTTAAACACCTAAAGTCGAAAGATAATAGACAGTCTAGTAGTCGCCAGCGTTGAATTGGATCTGTAGACTTATTTGATCTTGGCTGTTTCTTATACGTAAATATCTTTGGGGTACGTGACTTATATATAAGTAGAGTATAGCAGCTCCTCCACATATCTTGGGTCTATGCTTCTGGAATTGTTTAGGGTCGTTCCCCGATCAAGACAGAAGCTTGACCACGTTTTTTAAGCTGCAGCCCTCTGGCTGCTGCTGCTTGCATTTTGTGTAGTCTATTTTCATCACACCCCCAACTGTAAATTTATTGCTTTAGAGGAATATCTCTCGATCCACTTGGAGCATCTCATATCATTGTTAAGAGTTCACTGAAAAACAAAGGTGGTTTCCATTGTTAAGTATTTACCGAGAAATTTTTGTATGCACGACGTATAAATAAATTTTGCAATCTTAATCATATTTTAGGACTTGTCGGTGGGCCGTGACTTAGTTGGTTAAGGTGTTTAACTGACAACTTTGAGGTCATGAGTTTAAACCTCACTGACATATATAAGGTGCGTGAGTTATTAATAATTTTTTTTTTTAAAAAAAAAACCATATTTTAGAACCTTCTTGTATATAACTCATAGATCTTAATCATCCATATGATTTCGTGTATTTACACACTCTACAGAGTTGTGTTTATATGTCAAAAGCAAAGAAGGCAGCTCGGGAAAATGCTATAACCTCCCATTGGATTGTAGCTATACGGCGCGCCGTCTAGTTAATTTTGACCAGCTTGCATGCATGTATGATCGATCAAATTTTGTTCTTGTTTTGTTTGCGTTTCGTTTTCCGAATGGTGTCGTACTTCTCAGCTGCCATTGACTCTGAAGATAATAATTTAAGCTCTCGATCATCTCTCTTTGTCAGTTTGACTTCATAACATTTGACAGACGGTAGTATCATGAATTCATGATGATCATCCACTTGCACAGCCAAAAGTGTTGAACGCATGCAACGGAAGAATATTAACGTAGTAGCTCAGCACGGAAGAGCTAGATTGATCACGTTTTTCTTCATTTTTCTTCTTTTGATCGAGACTGATCATGTTGAGATCCAAGTTAAAGAAACCGAAAGAGGAGAGCGAATGGGTTTTAATGAAAGCATGTTAGGCTACAAGTGAGACGAGTGTTGGAAGGATTCTTCTGGTGTTAGAATTTTTTTGCCCCTAGCTTGAGAAAACACCCTTTTGAGAATGGAGTTGTACTTCAATTGCTTTCGGCTCCGGAGCGGTACCTCACCCGGCTACCAAATTTTTAACAAAAAAATAAATAAATTAAAAAAAATAATCTCTTTTGGTTACTATACATCCGTAACAAATGTCTAAATATCTAACACAAAATTCATGAGCCGGTGAAAAGAACGACAAATACGTGGATCAGATCAGATGTACGTCATCAAAGTTAAATTAAAATAAAAAAAGTATTATCCTAAGTTTGAGTGTCTCACTTCTTTTCAAAAGAAAAAAGAGAGTGTCTAACTCAAGAAGATTATGAATTTACTAGATATTTAGTAAGTCATTTACGATTTAATAGATATTGAGTTAGACACCCAAAGTTAATACACACACACACACAATCTTTATCCAGATCGAGTGGATACCGTTTTAAAATTTAAGTGTGAAAATTTATATATATATATATATATA
>NC_020492.1:1090861-1127190 GCF_000184155.1 Fragaria vesca subsp. vesca
GGAAACTCGAACACATTCTGCAGTAAAGGTACCCTAGAAATATGATTGCTCAACTATATATGAACAATTAAGCTGACAATCCGCAAAGAATTTTATGTAAGTCCCATTCAGACTGAACCAAGTTATAAAATTACTCAACTGATTAGGAAAAGGACTTCAAAAATAGTCAGCTGACGCTCACTATTGCTTACGTTTGATCAATGTGATTCTGTCGTTTGGATGGGTTACACTCTTCCCCACTGCTCTTATATAACGTTTGTATATTGGTATCAGCTTATATAATTTGGTGGGTGAAACTTTTATTCATGCGACGTACGACTTGAATCTAAATGTGATGTTAAGCCATGGTGTTGGTTGTGACTTGTGTGATAGATACAAGATCAAGAAGCTAACTAGAATTAGGGCATATATGAATGGAAGTATGGAACATTGAATTCTAGCTATGTATTTTTAGCCCCTGCGAATTACGTTGCTGATTCAATGTTCTGATGCTCGCTTCCCAGCTAATAATTTCAGCTACTTTGGCCACCCTTCGCTCTACGACACTAAATGTTCTGACCCACACCATCGATATCCATCACAACTCATCATCCACCACTTTCGAGCTCTAAGACCTCAATCAAACACTTCTATGATATATAGAGCTCTTGCATGCCCTTAATAATGACAAGAAATGTTCTTTTTTTGGCGTTGTAGATCGGTCTAGCTTTTCCCATATTCATACAGTTTCCTATTTAGGTCAATAGTCATGGGTTTGAAATAGTGTATATATAGAACAAAAAAGTTATTTGAGAGTATAGGGTCATCAGCCTTTAGAATTCGGGAGTTAAAAAGCGAAGTAAACCTATGAGGTTCTAAGAATTTTTAGCATATTGAACTAATGACGCATTTACTTACGTTGAAATAGAAAACAATCATGAATCAGAGACAAGCTGAATGAGAGATGACATGAATTGGTATCCATGATTCTAGATGATTGATTTTTAAACCCATCTTCTCCCTTCGTAATCAAATTCCTTAATATTAAGGAATCAATTCATGATAATTAAGGAGGTGGGAAATATGTCGATTCACAAGTCTGGAATAAATCTCTTCTTCTTGCTGCTAGTCAGGCATTTTATTTTGACTCTCTAGGTGTTGGTTGTAATCTCAGCCCAAAGGCCGACATGTATGCCCAAACTGAGCCCAACTTTTTGGGTTATGGGCTGGCCTAGCCCAAGCTAATGGGCGGGCTTTGCTCGGTCCACTTTTAAACGGGCAGGATATGGGCAATACTTTTGAAGTCCTGGGCTAGCCCATGGCCCTGCCCATATGGGCCGGACATAAATGAATTATTTAAGAAATCTTAGATTAGTGTATTAACTGTATTATAATTTCATTTACACTACAAAAAATAAATTTAAAAGTAATTTTTTAAATTAAATTTAATATGTTTACTCTCGGAGTTATACTATTAAAAACTTTAAATTTAATTCCTTTTATTATTTAAGCCATGGGCGGCCCAAACTTTACCCGTCCATGGGCCGGGTTTGGGCTTCAAATATTTTCTTAGGGTTGGCCCTGCCCTACCCATTTTACATGTAGGGCTGAAAAAGCCCAGAGCCGGGTAGTATGTGGGTCATCATGTCTTAAGGCCGGGTCGGTCTAGCCCTGCCCATTTTACAGGCCTAGTTGTAGTAAGGGTTTTGTAATCTGAGGTTGTCTTTATTTTATATATTGTTGAAAAAAATATATGGCTTCTTTAATTTCTTAATCTTAGACATGTTGGAAAAGTGTGGCTTAGATTAAAGCCTTTTGGAATTCTACATCTGAGAGCATGTTTACTAACTTAGAATGGAATTGAGAGTGGTGTAATTGATTCCGAAATGGGTGAATTCCGGCGTTTACTAACATGTCAAGGTATTTGAATGGATGTAGGTCCCAATTGCTTATCAGGAATCGATTCTTGATGAAACCTTTTATTTGATACCCAAGGGCGCAGATGGGTATCAGAATCAAAGTAATGGAATCAACTTTTTCTTCCCAAAATATCCTCACATAATTATAATATTTCTAAATTACCCAACCCTAAAAATATATATTATATTTTAGGGGTATTTTAAATTCATTCTTGTAGGGGTATTTTTTAGTAATCAAACTAGTTTTAATTCTGATTCATATGGTAAGTAAACAACATCAATCGTAATTAGTTTCATTCATATTTTGATTCCTTATGATAAAAAAACAGTAGAATGATATGAAATATTCTCATACCGATTCTTGTTGATACCGATTCATAATAATTTTCATTCAAAGTTAGTAAACGTGCTCTGAAAGATGAAGAGTCATCCTTAGTTATAAGGAATAATACCGCACACACTAACGCCAAAACCTTTTGTGTTAAAACCTCATAGCCGTTTCGCATCCGGGTGGCTAAACTGGGGAAAATATCAGCATTATTGGACCCCCGTGTGTGGGGTCCGTCGCCGCTTCCGCATAACAATTGGTATCAGAGCTTAAGTGACGCTTGGGGTTTGGTGTCTCATACAACCAAGTTGCAATTTGGTAGATCTCCCGTTTAGATTGGAATCACAAGATTTGAAATTTGATGCTTGTGGTCACGGTTGAGTTATTGGAACTTAGATCGTGAGATTTAGAGATAGCTCGAATCACAATTTGGTGGAGCTTCCGTTTGGATTGGGATAACATGATTTGAAATTTGATGCTTGTGGTCACAGTTGAGCTATTGAGACTTGGATCGTGAGATTTGGAGATGGCTTGAATCATGCCAGGTGGAGATTGTTAGAAAAGTATGACTTAGATTAAAGCCCTTTGAAATCTCACATCTGAAAGGTGAAGAGTCACCCTTGGGTTATAATGAATGGTACCACACAACTAATACCAAGACCTTTTGTGTTAGGACCCATACCCATTTCGCATCCGGGTGGCTAAACTGAGATAAATATCGGTATTATTGGACTTGTGTGTGTGGGACCCGTAAGGCCTGTCGGCCGCTTTCGCATAACAAGACCACCTTGTTGTCCCTAGCTTAGAACAAATGCTCTCCATATGATTTCTGCTACCCGCAGGTACACTAATGGCAGCTTACAAGAACAAAACCTCAACAGCCTCCTCTCCTTCTCTTCCAGCCCTACCCAAAACCTTCGGCTTTTACAACTCTTCTCGTGGACAAGACTCCAACCAAAGTATATATATGCAGTTGCATTCTGTAGAGGAGACGTCGCATGCACTCGGAGCGTGTGGTACGTAGCTGTCTGAAGAACGGGACTAACAATCTGTTGCAAAAATGTTTGTATCAAAGGGAAGGAACCTTATGGGCGCCCCATTGTATAGTACGTTACTCAAAATAACCTGATATTTGGTATTGATAAGAAAGATGAGCCTAGCGAGGGTGTATCTGGTAAACCAAAAGAATGTCAAACGCACAAGAGTACGAGCATGGTGCTTAACCACATGTTGCAATACTAAAGTGACAAAGCTGCCTCAGAGGATTCTGTTAAAAAATACGCAGCAGGGTACACAACAAGGAGGACGAACAAGGTGGTCTTTTCTACGAGATTTCACCAGATTAAGTAGTAAATGTTTCAACTCCGGTTACTCCTCCATTGGTTCCGTCCGAGAAAGGGTACATATGGCGGGCTTGCACCATTGAGTTCTAGCTATATGTGAGAGTGAAGACAATGGAACATTGAGTTCTAGCTATTTTTTTAGCCCTATGATTTCCTTGCTCAGTCAACATGTTCTTATGGTCGCTTCCCAGCTAGTAAGTTCATCCACTTCGGCCATCCATCGCTATACTGCACTAGATGTTTTGACCCACCATCGATCCATCGTGATCAACTTCTACTATGATAGATGATAGCTCTGGCCCTTGTGACAAGAAATCTTTTCTTCTTTGGCGTTGTCGGTCGGTCAATTTTCCCACCTTCATGCAGAGTTCCCTTTTTAGGTGGACAGTTTATGTCACTCAAGTAGCCAGTGACCCCAAAACCTCTCGGCGTTCTGTTTTTGGTCTTAATCGAGTTGCTTTTGAATGAGATCGGGGTCGACTTTTAGGAAAGTTGACAAGAGTGCGAGCGAGGAGGTGTCTGTGTTTGGAGCAACGTATCCTGACCTTTTACATCCCATTGGCCAGACCGCCAGCTGAACCAGTGATCCGTTTAGATTGGGAACTCCAAACCTCACATTCGAATCACAAAGTTACCAAAGTGGTCAAGCATTGTGCCGCACAATTGGAACATTTCACATATGAATAACTTGCATATTGTTTCAAATTCAACGAGTCTACTTACCCATGGGTGATAATTTTCACCACTAACAGGTGAGGTACATACCTTGATTCCTTGTTTTCTCAAATTCGAAGAGGCAACCTAGAAGTCACGTTAAGGGGCATTAAATCATTACTTACTAGCATGGTTCTACTAGGACCAAATCAGATGGGTTAGATTAGATAGGGGTATTCTTGTTGTTGCGTTGGTTCACCTCGTTGAACGTACACAAAAATTCTCAACAGACCAGATAAGAGCGAACCACAATCTCGCTTCGAGTTGTTGCCTTAGCTATGCGACAAGACTCATTTTAAGTGATCGCCAAAACTGCCTCTCTTGAGGCCATGTATATAAAAGAGGATGGCATTCCTTACTTTTAAGACCAGAACCAGGGAACCACCCACTGTTGGCAAATCCGAACCCTGAATTGGAGTTCTGAAAGTTTGAGATGCACGTAATAGACCAGTGCAGCTTATAAGCAAAGAGTAAGTTAGGTGCTAAAGATGAGAAGAAAGAAGTGAAGCACTTTCTTAGTGATGAAAATCAAGTTACATTTCCACCTTAAGGCACAAGCTGTTCCTGCCTATATCCAACCAAAACCTACATCATAATTATATTAAAATCACCAAGTCTTTTCTCATAAACATCTTCCAACCAATCCCAAAATCAAACTAAGCATTTCACCAATACGACATAACCAAGCAGCAGTAACAGCATGTCACCAAGTAATGGGAACAAAACCAACCATCAAAACCTTATGAATTTTGATTCTTCTCTCAAAATATACTAGCAGCAAAGAGACCCTATTCATTCCTCCACAACACTCACCAGCTCATATTCAACTAAAGAGAGATTGTTGTTCTCCTTCACTACAAACTTTGCAGGCTCAGTCACCTCAATACGGCCCCATTTGTCAACTGCTAGCCTCATGGATCCCTTAAACATGTCGATCTTAGCATTGCGGAGAATAACAGTGGTATCAGGCTTCATCAAATCAACTGGAAAAAATGGCAAACAAAGCAACATAAGATAGAGGACAGGGAAATTGAACTCAACAAGAGCACAGACATCAAGAAATGCAGAAAGCTATATCTTCTGTAGTATCTCTTCCTCGCCATGTGAGGAAAGTTTGCGACGCTCTTAAGAGACAAAACTTATGAGGATGAATTATCTGTTTGACCTTAAATATATTAGGTGAAAAAATCAAATCAACACGAACTTCCTCACCACTTCACCACATGATGTATATCAAGATGACCAACTGTCACTCTCTGAGTAAATCAAAGATTACTACAAACAGATCAAGGAAAGAATTGTACAACTAGATGTAACTATAACTTCCTCAACTATGAAGCCAAGTATCACCAAGTACTTGTAATATGAAAAAAAGAAACAATAAAAGAATAACATAACATTAAGGGCTGTAAAAAAAACCACCAAAATGCAACACTAAGTACAATTGAACACCACTCAGCAGAATAAAAATATCATTCAGACTCACTTCATACGCCACAACAAGATGAGGGGGCTCTTAACTTTCAAGGGCGTACACACTAATGAATATAACAACTTAGAAAGTTTCCACACCATGCTAATTGCCTTAGTCATCTTCAGCTTTACCACACCCATAACAGCATTAGTTACAAATAGCCTATTTCACGCACTTCAGGGTATTTTTCACAGTGAAAAGAAAACTTAACAGCAGCAGCACAACAAACAAATAGTACAATAACAAAAGAGACCTGATTACTCCACTGAGGACAATAGCACTTCACAACACCAAGCCACTACAAGCAGAATATAGACCCCCGAAATTTATTTTTCTTTTACCATTCACACAGCTTGTAATTCCATTCAATCCTTCAACAAACTTACTACTTCCACTAAATTTTTGGTTCTCCGAAACCCAAAAGTTGAGTATGCATAACAGCATTCCCATCAAAGAAAATCCAACACCTAATAATTTGATAGCTTAATCGAGACATATACCGAGAAAACCAATCCAAACAAGAGAAATGTAATAAACCGGCACAACACGAAAGGCCTACCGAAACCACTTGCTCTAATTTCCCCAAATTTCTCTTCCTCAACATTCCAATTATGCACACATAATAACCCATAAACACACACCATTCAAATTACATGCTCAATTTATAAACAAAGCAAACCAATACGAAACGAGAAAAGGCTACCTTGCTCATTTCTGGCAGTGAAGAGAATGGTCCCGGTCTCATCACCAATGAGGCACTCTGAGATTCGGGTGTGGCGGAGGTGCTGCGACACCGATCGGCCCTTCTGCAAGACGGTGGTGGCGTTGATGACCTTGACGACGAGAGTGTGGCCACTCGTTCCGGGCTTGAGATCGCTCACCTTGACGAACACGGGCTTCCGGAGCCCCGGCTTCGCATTGCTCTGCTGGGCCGACGCCGCTCCCGCTTTGTTGGTGGTCGTCGACGACATGGCTTCTCAGTTCCACAAAACCTAAAAACAAACCCTAGAAAAAGTGAAATTGATTCTCTCTGAGAGACTCTGGTTCTCTTCTTCTTCTCCTTTGTGTTGGGTTTGGTGCGCCCTTTCCCTTTTATTAGTAGTAGTGCGGGTAATTTGACTATTTGATTACGACGCTTTGGTAATTTGGGCATTTACTATTTACTTCGTACGTTTACAATGTCCATTGAGGTGCCCTTATTGGATCCAAGTCCGTCAGGTCTTTGGGCCTCATGGCATTCCTAATCCACCCTCTCGTTTTCAGCAAATTAAGGACCGTTTAAGGTTTAGTTTGATATTGTAGTTTAAAAATGAGAACATCTTCAGTAATACATGACGTGTATTTTCACATACATACATAGATGAGGAAGATTAGAGAAAAAAAATATAAAAACATGGTGGTCAAACATATGAATTGTTATGAACAGTTAAGATTGCATCGTGTAAATACACGTCGTGCATATAAGAATTTCTATTTAAAAACTCAGTTTTAAATAAGCAGCCCCTAATCTGCTTTCTAAAATCATGGTTATTTAAATTAAAAATTTCTAGATAAGCACGTTTTAAGATTTTACCAAATAAAAAATCTACCTAAAATGGTGATTATAAGTGATTTTAATCTCTAAAACTTAATACCAAACTGGGCCTAAGATTGCTTCTAAGGTCGAGAGAAACGATTATGTTTTGTCCAAATGTGGTTTAGTGGCTCAGTCTCCCATTTGTATGTGAACTGTTGTAAGAATTACGGATGAAAGATTAGTTGTTGCATTTGAGTTATTTATCCAACTTCGGTCTTAAGGACACAAGAGTAGCGCCTTCTGTGGACTACTAAAATGATTAGTTAAAAAAAAAAATAGGGGCAAGGGAAGGGATATAAGTCATAACTCATTGGTAGAGTGTCACCTTGATGTCGTGGAAGTCATCAATTTAAGCCTCATTATCCTTAAACCTAATGTGAGTTTTTCTATTTTTATTTGTTTTCCCGCCGTGATCAAATGATAATGGATAAGAGGCTCATGGGATGACGTCAGGGGGTAGGAATGGCTATATTTCTTGGAGCGAACTTGAGCTTGAGATACCAATTTTCATCATTCAATTTTCTTTTCATAAAACGGTACGGGAGACTTAGGCAAGGGCTTCCCTTTTGAGATAATTTTTTCCAGTCGAGAGACAAAATTTCCTTCTCATTCTTCTTTAGTCGACTAGTCTATAAAGCTCCAGATTGTTATCTTCATCTAGCATATCTCAATATGGTTTCTTAATCTTAGACCACCTTGTTGTTCCTAGGCTCCTAGCTTAGTCCAATGCTCTCCATATGATTTCTGCTATGCATGTACCAATACTCGCAGTAATACGAACAAAACCTCAACAGCCTCCACTCCTTCTCTTCCATCCCTACCCAAAACCAAACCGGCTTCGGCTTTTACAACTCTTCTCGCGGACAAGACTCCAACAAAGTATATGCAATTACATTCTGCAGAGAAGACGCGGTAGGATTCTGTTAAAATGTACGCAGCAGGCCAGCAGGGTAACATGTTTTTGTTCTAAACCGGCGTTTTGTTTTTGGTCTATATCGAATGACTTATAGGAAAGCTAGTGTCTCTTAAATCTGTGATTGATTCTGTAAGGACAAGAGTGCGAGCGAGGAGGTGTCTGTTTGGGGAAGGGCAGACTTATAGCCAGACCGCCAGCTGATCTAGTTACTGAGCATTTAGATTGGTGACCTTAAAGTTCAAACCCAGGTTCAAATCACAAAGTCGTTAAAATGGTCAAACATTAAACATTGTGCTGCAAAATTAGAACATTTACATGTGAAAAACTTATATTTTGTTTCAATTCAACGAACCTACCAAAAATTACCCGTATGGGTGATAATTTTCACCACATCAGGTGAGGTATCCTTAATTGAGTTAATTCCTCGTTTTTGAGAACATAACCGGTGAACCAACCCCTGTTGAGCAATTTTGAACCCTGAATTGGAGTTCTGAAAGTTTGCGATGCACGTAATAGACAAGAAGTGCAGCCTTATAAGAAAAGAGTAAGGTGCTAAAGATGAGAAGAAAGAAGTGAAGCACTTTCTTAGTGATGAAAATCAAGTTACATTTTCACCTTAAGTAAGACACAAGCTGTTCCTGCCCACATCCAACCAAACCCTACATTATAATTATATTAAAAATCACCAAGTCTTTTCTCATAAACATCTTCCAACCAATCCCAAAGTCAAACTAAGCATATCGCCAATAGAACATAACCAAGCAGCAGTTACAGCATTAGGAATTTTGATTCTTCTCTCGAAATATACTAGCAGCAAAGAGACCCTATTCATTCCTCCACAACACTAACCAGCTCATATTCAACTAAAGAGAGATTGTTGTTATCCTTTACTACAAACTTTGCAGGCTCAGTCACCTCAATACGGCCCCATTTGTCAACTGCTAGCCTCATGGATCCCTTAAACATGTCGATCTTAGCATTGCGGATAATAACAGTGGAGTCAGGCTTCATCAAATCAACTGGAAAAAATGGCAAACAAAACAATATAAGATAGAGAACAGGGAAACTGAACTCAACAAAAGCACATCCATAAAGAAATGCCAAAAAGCTATATCTAATGTAGTATACATCTTCCTTGCCATGCTGAGAAAATATTGTGAAGCTTTTAAGAGACAAGTGAAACTTATGAGGACTGATTATCTGTTTCACCTTAAATATATTACGCGAAAAAATTTGAATCAACATAAACTTCCTCACCAATTTATCAAATGATGTTATATCAAGATGACAACTGTCCGTCTCCGAGTAAAGCAAAGATTACTACAAACAGATCAAGGAAATAATTGCACAACTAGATTTAACTATAATTTCCTCAACTATCATGAAAAGTATCACCAAACACTTTGTAATTTGAAAAAAATAATGGAATAACATAACATTAAAGGCTGCAAAAAACCACCAAAATGCTATGCTAAGTATAATTGGACACCACCCAGCAGAATAAAATGGTCATTTGGACTCGCTTCATACACCGCATGTATATGAAGTCATATTTGCACTACAACAAGATGAACTATATCATGTTCAAGACATCAAGTCCCTTAACTTTGAATGCTATAATCAGCAAATCACTAAATTAATCTTCTTCAGTAAAACTTTGAAAAAAAAAAAAACACGTCCTAAGAACCAAAGTAACACATTTCCTTCCTCAAGAGATTAAAAATTCTGCAGATGTTTTATTGCAATACATAAGCAGCTTGTAGATACAGGCCCACTACATTTTCAACTTAAATTCTACAAAGTACTAGACTACTGCTAGAATTTCAAATCTTGAATAGATTTGAAAAGGAATGATTAAAGAATAGTAGCTTTTAGCTGACAATATTACAGGTTTAGGCTGCTAGCGTTAATACATTCCTAACTTCATTCACCTAGCCTTTTTAAAACATTCTTGCTAGTTTTCGTTTACTTGAACATTTAAGAGGCACTAATGAATAAAACAACTTAGAAAGTTTCCACACCCCATGGCCCATGCTAATTGCCTTAGTCATCTCAGCTTTACCACGCCAATTTCCTTGTTAATTATAAATAGCCTATTTCCATGCATTTCAGACTCTTTTTCATAGTGAAAAGAAACTTAACAGCATCAGCACAGCGAACAAATAGTACAACAACAAAATACAACATGAGTAATCCATGAGGAATAGCACTTCACAACACCAAGCCACTACAAGCAGAATCTAGACCCGTAAACCTTTTTTTTTTTTTACCTATTCACACAGCTTGTAATTCCATTCAATCCCATTCAACAAACTTACTAATTCCACAAAATTTTTCATTCTCCAAACCCAAAACAGTGTAGAACACATAGCCCGAAACCACTTGCTCTAATTTCTCTTTCTCATCAATCCAATTATCCAAACATAATAATCACAAACACACCATTAACCCCAAATTTCTAACACATTTCACATTTTGCGCTCAATTTTCATAAACAAAGCAAACCAATACAAAATGAGAAATGGCTACCTTGCTCATTTCTAGCAGTGAAGAGAATGGTCCCGGTCTCATCCCCAATGAGGCACTCGGAGATTCGGCTCTGGCGGAGATGCTGCGACACCGATCGGCCCTTCTGCAACACCGTGGTGGCGTTGATGACCTTGACGACGAGAGTGTGGCCGCTCGTTCCGGGCTTGAGATCGCTCACCTTGACGAACACGGGCTTTCGGAGCCCTGGCTTCGCGTTGCTCTGCTGGGCTGACGCCGTTCCCGCTTTGTTGGTGGTCGTCGACGACATGGCTTCGCAGTTCCAGAAACCCTAGAAAAAGTTGAATTTGATTCTCTCTCTGGCTCTGTTCTTCTATGAGGGGAACTTTTGGGGTGCCCTTGTTGGATCCACAGTCGGTCCGCTCTTTGGGCCTCATGGCGTTCCAAACTACCCTCTCGTTTAGAGCCCAAAGGAGAAGAGGACAAGGGATTTGCTTCTAAAGTTGATAGATGTTTTTTGCCCGATGCAATTTGGTATAGTGGCTCAGTCTCTCGTTCTTACGTGAAAAGTTGTGAGATTTACTCCACTCGAATTGTTTATCCAACCTTTGTCTTAACGACAGTAAAACAGTTTCTTATGTGAACTACTGAATGATAAGTTAAAAATAGTATGGGCACTTGAGCTTGACATACCAAATAGTATCGGTTTTAAACACACCATACAATTTAAAGTTTCAAACAAAGCTAAATCAATGAAAGAAGATTTTTTCCTTTTTCGATGAGTCGATGAAAGAAGATTTTCAATGTTGTCTTGTTTTCTTGTTTGATTATAAATAATGTCTACGTGCAACAATGTATTATGATAGACAGGATGTTATATGAATCCACTTGGTTCATATGACATGTTACATGAATCCATTCGAATTCAACCTAACACATAATATATGTAATATAGGCATGCCATATGGTGTTGTAGACTAGATATCACCCTCAAGCCTTCTCAAGTCTTCAGGAGACTGAGATGATGAAACATTGGTGTTCTCCAGACTTGGTTGCTGGGCTGAACCAAGAGATAGAGGAAGCTTATCAGATGAAACAAAGTGTGGAGGAAATAGAGCACTTGTCGACATCGGATATGGTGGTGCATGGTTATGGAATGTTACATCATGACAGTTCGGCGGCAAGGTTAATGTCAATGGAGCATACTCGGCCAACGGAGTCATGCCTGCGGAATGATTCCAACCATTGTTGCTCTGATGCTCGAATGCAAGCATCCGAGAATCGAATGCGAGCATCTGATGATCAAGATTGTCATAAAACAAGCCTTGCGCTTGTGCAGAGCTCTGCTCCTCCGGTAGAGCCCTGCCATTGTGATACAAAGGCATTGGCCCTAGTCTACCTTCATGATTAATAGCACACTGCATCGATCTCCTTACAGCTTCAATTTTGTGATCCAGCTTTTGTGCAAGACTAAGCAATTGATCTAATGATAGCGCATTCATCCTATCATCGCACGTTGGAAACTGAAGTTCATCATTCTTCCGGCGTAGTTTCTTAATCTTTGTTTGCAGTTGTTCAATTTTCTCGGCGTAGAAGTCCTCCAAATTGTGAACTCTCTTCGATGAACAAGATGCATACTTATTGATGATTTGCTTCACCTCCTCCTGTTTTGGATAGATTTCGGGTTGGAGCAATTGGCCATCAGAATTGCTTTCGTATATGATCACGCACCCCTTCACATCACAAAGAGTGTTCAACTCATAAGCTTTCTTCAACAATCCAGTCTTTCTTTTTCGAAACGTAACCTTGCGAGACCTTTCATTCTGTATTAGGTCCCAAGATAACCTTGAATTGGATCGAACCATTCTTGTTACTCAATCTGGTTTCAATGGCTTCTCGAAAGATCAAATATAGAAAAACTTAGTTAGGGTTATTAACAATGAAATCCCGACCTTATTACTTATATTAAGACTGCCCGTCACCATTAAGGAAACAATATCATAGCCAGTGATTTTCTTTTCTTCATCAATTACTCGCCCTGAAAGCTTCCCCTCACCATTACGTTTAGGATTCTTTCTATATAAATTTCTTCTAAACTACCATAATATTCATATAACTTTATAATATTCAGAGTGAATTTTAAATAATAAAATATTTCAATTAACTAAAGTACAAGAATTTAGAAATTCATCAAAAGCTTCTGTTTTTTTTTATAGAGGAAATGAAGTAATCTCATTGATCGAAATCATAAAAACCGAAACGGTCAAGCAAGACCACTCAAACTAACAAAGTTAAGACATTTAATTTAAACCTACAATATGAATTGAAAAAATAACCTCAAGCTACATCCCAGATCAAAATCCTCAAGCTGTAATCATGTAATACCCCGATAATTTTAAAAGTCAATTAATGTATATACATATATATCATTCGTGCTAAGACGTGAGTCAATTAAAATATTATTGTAATACGAGAATATTTATTTGGGACTCTTCATGTGCTGGAACATATGTGTATAATAGATATATGCACATATACGGTATACTTTCACAATTATAGTAAGGTGAATAAGTAAGTAAAATAATATATCTATGAAAGCAAGGTCTAGAATACTGGGCTCACACCAATATGGGACACGGAAAATTTAAAAGAAGAGGAAGAATTGAGAAAATGGAGGTAGGAGAGAATGACATAGACCTTTTTATTATATATTTTTCATAGACCGGATTTGTGATACACCGAGTATTTTACAAATGAATGAATATTATTGACATGAGATCTAAATTATGAGGATGTGGTACTAATACTTTGTATTGATTGAGCATGTGAAAATTCTCGTGAATTTTCTACACAATTGATTTACTCACTATTGATAAAACTATGAGAATAAAATAAATGAAATAGAGTGTCATGGATCGTTGGATCTTTTGAAATTTGATCTATACCGTTGGGTTTGTGATTACTTTTTACTCTTGGATTTGGGTTACAAGTTGAGATTGGTCTAGAAAAGAATGGAAGGTTGTGGAACTTTTTCACTGACCAGGAAAAAGACAAGGAAAGAAGATTTTTGGGGGGGGGGGGGAATTGAGATAGAAGATAAAAAGGGAAAGAAGGGTCGAGAAGGGGAGATGACACCGACCTCCAACCGTGATATCTCCCACCGACCTCGACCAAGAGGGAGGGAAATCTCTCACTATTCTCCTAGACGAACATCGACCCCGACCTCGACTCTACCTCTCACGCTGACCTTCTCCAATAATCAATCACTTTTCGTTTCCTAAAGAGAAGTAAGTGATTCAAAGGGCAACAACCGTGGTTTTCAACTCAAGCCATTGGTTAAAATCGTCACCCAATGATTAGTTTTTCATCGGAGTCGATCGGGTAAGGTGTTCGTGTTTGGAATAGGATTGGAATAAAGATTTTAGGTTCATTTTCTTGCTAAGAGTGAATCCTTTGTTCAATTTCTTAAGTGAATCTCTGGATTGCTCTTCTGATGCTCGATTAAGCATTGGATACTCAGAAATATTATCCATGTGTTGAGTTCCTATTTTGATAAATATTTAGATTTACTTAGTATAGTTTGGGGTCGGGTCTTTACACATCCAAAAAGGTGGATATGAATAACTAGAAAGAAAATTAAACTTTCACGCTCCAACAACAAATCATCACTCCTCGATTATAGGCCTTAGACCCCACGCCCACAGGTGTACTTTTCATCGACATGGGAGATAAGAAAAGTTGTTAAGGCACAAAGAGGGATCTCGTCATACAGTCTCGACAAATATCCTTCGGCCCAATCCAAATAGGCCCAAAGCATGCTGAGAGGATGACAAGTGGGGTAACAACAACAGACCCGCCCAGCTCACAAACACCCCCCTCAACACTACCAGACCTGATTGCACCAAGCTCTAGGACCTCCGGAGCTGCTATCGTCACCCAATCAATCTGGCGACTTCCCCTGCCAAACAGAGCATAACTTCCGACCTCTGTGTTGCCGCCTCTAGTAATTATAATAAGCGCCGCTGCCTTGTCTTGAGACTCGCCACCGCCGCTTCTAATAAATTTTTGAAGCAAATCAAGTGCCCACTCTGCGCTCCGCCGTTGTACACGTCAGCAGGCAGCCCTGCTCTCGTGCTTCAGTCACTGCTTCTCCCGATGACCACAACCCACCCCGCCAAATCGAAAAGGACCAACACAGTTCGATCTCACCTCAATTAAGATTGAAATGCCCCAAGAGTCTGCTACTAATCGGCCAACCATGCACATGAGATGTGCCTCTCCATTAGCAAGCACGATGCCAAGACGTCGCCTTTGTGGTCAGGACAAGGGATGAGCTTGCCGCTGTCGTCTACTTGAAACCCTAGATTTCGTCTATATTTCTCTTAGCTCTCAGTAAAGCTTTATTTTTATTTTATATTGTAATGAACATGTAATATACACAACAATTAATATTATAATGATAGAGAAATTAAGCCGTCGTGGGTCACATCAAAACTCAAATACGAAGACTAAGGATTCAGAACAACAGTTACAGATATCATGTAGCCGATAAAGGCTCATCAACTCTAACCACACGAATCACTCTCTTAACCGGGCTACTAAAAACCAATATATTTAAGAACTCTCGACACATCCTTATATCCAATCTCGAGAGGTCACAATCATCTTCCAACACCCTATACTAAAATTGTCAATGTATGTATAAGGGAATCTCCCTGTTACATTGACAATAGAAAACACCGAATTGAAAACACATAGTTTATGGAGGTGACACTATAACAACCAGGCTACATTAGAGGAGAGACCTATTAAACATAACCAATAACCTAAAAACCCCTAAAAGATACCAAGAAATAAAATCATGTCAACTTTGGCCCACTGCCAACCTCTAAGCCCAAAACCATGTGCCATGTACCAAAACCCATCAAAGTGAGAAAGGTGTACGACCCATAACTTCCCCTCTTAGCCCAAAAACCACGATTACACCATCATTGTCGTTCAGTTAGCTCCACCGATGTCTAAACCCCAATGTATCTATGTCTAACCGCCTTCACACACCGTTATATATTTGTCCATCCACTAGGCTAATTTTACGATCAAACATTTTGAAACAACGTTGTTTGATGAGTTCTTTACTTATTTTACAGTTGTCCATTTAAAGATTGTCTTATACGTGACACGAAATCGTTTTCTGATAAAGTTCAGGAGAATTGTGGCCTTAAATAACCGTTGTTTGAATGAACTGAGACAACAGAGAATTAACTACTATTGTCTGAACGCTTTTGACATATATGTTTATTTTTTTGCCGTTTTCTAATTTTCTAGGACAATGAGTTTTATTTTTACTATTGTCTGATTGAGAAATTGGCCTAGTGATCAATCCGAGAGAATTAAAGCGATAAGTGAAACCATAGTCATGCCGCCGTTGTTCTTGACCCAACCAAAAGGAGCCGCTTCTAGCCATTGAAGATTTGACTTTGCTCCAATCTTGAATCTTGTACGCCTCATAACCCCATACGCAGCCATCTCCTTACACCAAAAGAGGTTGAAACTTATGTCCTCCATCAAACATTCTGACCTTCTGAACCCAAACACCACTGTTGAAGAACCATAATAGCCCGTCTAGCCACTCCCAAATTATATTCGTGACGTTGGAAGGCAATGCCGACTCAAAGACTCGGCAGGACAAGCGAAACAACCAAATTTTTTATTTTTTTTCCAATTCTAGGCCTCTTTTTACGGAACGTAACTACGTGAGTAAAAATATCAATAGTAAAGATTACATACTCCTAAAAAGAGAAAATTATATTATACAATCTTGTATACTATGCATATTAAAATTTGTGGTTATTATTGATTGAAGAAGCTATATAATGATCATGTGTTGACTATTTACTCCCTCAAAAACCCCTCATGGACCACACATTTGGACACATAAAAAGTAGTATTACATAGGAATGGGTTTTAATTATGACAATTTGATTTAGGACTAGTTGATGACTTCTCCATTAATGGTTTATTACACCCATTTTTCAATTATATATTTTTTTTTTCTCACCCGTTTAGTTTTTAGGTATATTAGATCATTTTTACAAATTTTCAGTCAAATTGATGATCGTTAAGGAATCAAACTAAATCAAATCAATGGACGATCCAAATCTGTCAAACAGGAGTCGTTGAAGTTTATAATTGATAAATCACATTTATGAATGTTTTAACGATTTTCAATTTGGATGAAAACTTGTAAATATAATGTACTTATATATCTACAAACTAGACAGTCGCTATGTGAATATGTGATCGAAAAGGGGGAGAAACGAAGAAATCCTCCCCTATTCCTCCATCAAATGATCCTTATTAGATGCTCTCCTGTATTACATATAGGTATTCATAGAAGAATTCAGAAAACAAAATGGTTTTGTTAGTGAAGTGCTTTGCCCAAAAGCCATGAGACATACGTAAATAATTGAGCTAACACTTACTGCACAGTAAATTAAATAGTCACAGTGAGAGAATCATCATCTCACTAGTGGTATAAACAAAGGGTCGAGAAAGAAAACATGTGCCCACGTTATTCCCTCCCCCATATAAAAGCCTTTCCCCCATCTGTACCCTAGCTCATTTCTTGATTTCTTTCACGCCTCCAACCCTCACACAAACACTATCTGCCGATCTTGCTTAACAAAACTCTTTGAAACCTTCTCTCCTTGGCTGTATGTCTGAGATGGTCGAGCCATGGTCGGAATCTTTCTGCCGGGGTGATCCCCCATGGCAGATCAGGGGATTTGGGGTTTGTAAAGAGGGGTGGGAGTTGTTCTGCAAAATAGTTCTTAGTCACGACAGACTCTGAGTAGAGCTGGGAGTTGTTCTGCAACTAGCTTCTACTCATGTGTTTGATAAATTACTGTCAAGGCAGCATGGCAAAAATCTTGGCTTAGAAGTTGTAATTCCGGCAGATTGGAGCCAGATTCGAGCTGCTTGGATGCGTTGGATTTGGGGTTGATGTTGTGTTCTTGACGCTGTATGTTCGTCTCCAACTCTGTTCTGTTCCGATTTCTACAGGGTTGAAGATGAACATACAGCAGCAAGTGCATACAGCAGCACAAGATGGATGATTCGATGGTGTCATGTTATCGTCAGTTATGTTTAAGATTCGCTTCCAGTTGTTTCCGATTATAGTATTTCCTTCCTATTTATGCTTTCTGGGTAATTGTTTCTGGGTAATTGTTTGTAATAGATTTGCAGAGCAATGTGAAACATTTCTATAACCTTATGTTCTTTATACAATAATGGCTGGTGTTGGACTATTTGTGGCTAAAACTTCAAAATTATATTGTAGATGTTGGTTTATCCTTTAGGAGAAACTAGCACTTTTTGTTTGGTTTATAATTTCGAGCATCCAGATTTGAAAATGTTACCTGCATTGCAACATTATAATGACTTTGGTGTGGCTGATCAAATGGTTTACCTCATCGTTACTAATATTAATACAACGTTGTAATCAGTTTTGTTTGACATATGATCCTTGACATCTCATATTGCTTATAATGTTAAAGATTCTGTGTGGTTGAAATGAATGGTGCCTAGTTTGAGGAAAATGTAATAAGGTGTAGAATTGAAATCCCTGTTTTATTGCTAGAAACAACCAACACAAATCTTGGACAGTGGCCGGAAAGTTGAAGTTCATGAACAAAATCAGCACAAGAAGATTGTGATACTCGTGTTAGCTTGTCTGTGTGTGATGATTTAGAATTCTGTTTTCCTGGGTTGATGGAGCCATATAGGGAGTTAGGATTTCAGTTGGGATTGTACAATCTTTTTTGCAAAAAGAACGACAGTTTTTGATTTTTCAGCAAGTGAAATGGGTAAATTGTCACACTATAGAACAGTAACAATAGTTGGTCATCAGGCAACAATCATCTCCATCTCTCCCATTGTAAACAAAGTTGCAAATCTCTCCCATTGTTGTTGCAAAAATTGCATAGTATTTAGGCTCTTCAACGCTTTTACTTTTGCCAAATATTGTTCTGAGTTCTGACTGCAAATCTCATATATGGCAGACAACTACTCTCATTTTGATCACCATCAAATTCTTCATACATGAGGGGAAATATGGTGGCCAACGTTCTCGCTAATAGACCTCCTGCTTTGGTCTTTTGAGGTTTCAAAAAGACAATGTTCCGGGTGTCTAGGCATAGGAAAGCTTCCCTAAAGGGAGATGCTTTGATTCCTCTTGAATGGTTGGCACAGCCGAAAGAAACAATACCTACAGTAATCTAGAGACACCGCAAAGACCTACAGCTATCAAACCAAGCACATCCAGACACAAGGGACCAATATATTAAAATCTCTCGTGCTCCACCAAGAAAACAATGGCAGGCAAATGTCACTGCTCACTAGCGTGTCATGTGCTTATCTTCACTCCATAAAGCCCCCCTCTTCGTTTACCTCAAACGAATACCCTCATTCAAGATCTCAAAACCCTCTTCCTTCCTTGTTCTAGCTCTTTCCTTTGGCTGAGATAGTTTGAGTGTGTGTGTGAGATGATGGTAGAGGCTTGCTCATGTTCTTTCCCTCAGCTGCAGGGTGATCCGCCATGGCTGGTCATGACCCGTTTGGAGGAGGATGAAAATCATGACATGAAAGCTGGGAGCTGTTCTGCAAAAGTGTTGATCACAATTTCTGAGGAAGAGGAGAGCTGGAAGCAATCCTGCAACTAGGACCTTCCGTTGTTTACTACACATGCTTCTTCAGTTTATTCCGGGATGGGGAGTGACTGAATAATCCAGCCACCTGAGCCAACGGTGGTTATTATTTAGTGTAGGGCTATGGAAGCAGGACAATGTTCATGTTCTGCTAGGTCTATATAGAGGTTACCGCACACAAGAGTTCAGCTGAAAAAAAGGTCAGGAACACTGGAAGTTCATTACTTAAGAGTTGGAGATGAACATACAACAAGAATTGCATATGCCATCATTTTAGTTTAATTAGATTCATTTCCAGTTGCTTTTGATGACAGTATTTTGATTTCTTTCTGATGATCGTTGTGTAAGGCCGAGGAATTCAATGAATTTGTTTGCTATAGTTTAGCCTCTGTAACTGTGATCTAGGACTACTTGATCTTTTAAGTTTAGCTCATATGTGGATTGCAAGTGATGATGATTCTGGTTTAGCCTAGGATAAAATAAGAAACTACGTTTTCCTTTTCTTTAGTATATAACTATATATTACAATAAAAATTTACAAACATGTTACAACCTTCATAGCATCTAAGATTAATAAGTTGATTGTTGTTTGGATGCTATGTTTGGATCCAATGATCCCATTCTGAGTTATAATAGGATTTTAGAGCTCTTGTTCTTATTGTAACCCTGCTTGAAAGTTGAAACACACACAGACACACTCTCTCAATAGAATTTGATGGCTTGATTAATCAACAAAAGAAAAAAACTTTGAATACTTCAAAAATAAATAAACAACTGCATCTTAGCCTCTTGGTAGGTAGAAGGTGGAAACTAGAAAATCATGAATCATGTGAGCCAACAAGATTGATGTGACTGACATTGTCCTTCTTACTCTTGTATTTCAAGGCAGCTGAAGATCATTGTAAATTGAATAAAGCTTTCTCTTCTTATTAGGTGATCAACTGATTATATGTGTGCATCTTTGTTAACAATCACCATGGTACTAGATGAGATAACAGAGCCTTTCTCCAGAAGTATTGTCCGAAAGTGATGAAACTACCCTTGGGTGCATGAGACAGAGGGCTTACCACTTTCTGATGTCCAATATTTTGATATTTCAGTTTAAAATGGGAGGAATCGGTAGAGTTGTTTCTCCATTATACAAAAGGTCATACCCACATCTCAACTGCAAATCGTCACTTCTTCCACAAACTCATAAGAGATCTTTGTTCTCCATCATACAAAAGGTCATACCCACATCATCTCAAACGCAAATGCTCACTTCTTTAACAAACTCATAAGAGATCATAGGAATAAAGGTGAGAGAATGACTATAATTTGCATAACGATCTTGCATGAGCGCTTGGTTGTGATGGATGATGCTTAAGCATCTCATTGCTTCTATATCACACGAAAGAGGGGAGATGATTGTAATATATTACATTGACCGGAAAGTTAGTTGTAAATTGTAATGAAAGGTTTTGTTTGAACAAAGAGAAGCAGGTGATTGTAAAACAATTGAAAATACATATTCATTCTAAAATGTTGCAACACAAAGTTATAATACAGTCTTTCAAGCAGAAAAAACTAGCTACTTGCATATATGTAATCATTATGATTATGCTGATAAAATATTTGTAGAGTTTGGAATCAATAATCAAATTTATTTACCTTATAAACTGTGAAAATCTGGCTTAAAACAAACACATGGACTAGAAATACCAGAAGAAATTTCAGATATATAGAGCCACTTAAGTTTGGCTTACCAGCATCACCCTTGTAGTACTGCCATGAAAATTGTTTGATATTCACAGTCAGAGTATTGAAAATACGAATTCATACTTTGGTAGATGAATTGCAAAGCATTTGGGAAACAGGTTTCTAGCCATCCCTCTTCTATGATTTTTTGTCAAATGATCTTTTCATATCAAGAATTTTCATCTATTTTTTTCAAGGGTGTTCTTTTCGGTCTTGAATGTTTTACAGTTGGCCTCACCAAGATTAACTATTAATTTGTGCACTCCTGGTAAAGCCTCCTCCAGTTCTTCTATGCTTCTATAAAGGCACAGACAAATTACTTAAAGACTTTATGAAACTATCTATCGATGCATACACTGATACATTATACATATCTTTGGTAATAGCATCAAGTAAATTCAGTTATCCTGTCTCATGCGAATGCAGTCATGTTCACCTGGTCAGTTACTGACCAAGAGATCCATGGTCAACCACCGTTAAATGTATATCTAAGGGTTGAAAACAAAACAAATTAACTTTAAAATAATACTTTTCACAATTGGATTTATATCTAAAGGTGTTGACCATGTTTCCGTTGGTCTGTAACCGACCATGTGAGTGCTACTGCATGAAATGAAGTTTTCCTGTGTACTCTTACAACATTAAGGAATCCAGTCCATAGTTAAACCTTGGAAGCCACTGTAGGCACATTTATCAAATAGTTTCAAGTGTATGGCGCTGAGTTAAGTAAAGCAGGTAAATTTACTGTTTTCTGTTCTTACTAATATGCTCTTGTCACTGCTAATAGACTTTCTTTCTGAGAAAGCTTTCTGAGTTCTTTTATTCAAGATTTCATTGTTCACAAAGGAAGAAAGGAACAATGCAGCAGAATACAAAGCATTTGTAACACCAGAAACAATGAGTAATGAGGCAGCTAAATGCAAGAAGAAGCATTCTTTTAGGCCCCTTGATGATTTGATCATTATGTGAACCTTTAGACGTAGGGAACTGCTGTCCTCTGTGTTTCAGTAGATCCTGCTACCATATCATCCCACACCAGATCAGAGAGCGCCATCGTCAATTCTCCCACCTCTCCTGTTGTCACCAAAAAAAATAGAGTCCGCTTTAAACTTGTAAGATTATATATAGCAAAGCTGTCTATTCACTTAAGAAGGAAAATGAGTATAATCATCAATAGAAAGACGTTACCATTGCCAATGGGCTTTTCATCCCACTCGATAATTGGCAAGAGAGGCAGTGTGCTTCCTACAAACATCATTTCCGCAGAGCTTTTGGCTTCTTCCACAGTAATATTTCTAGTTGTCACAGCTTTCAAACAGCCTGACTCAACCAACTTGGGTGCCAATTCAAGAAGCCTCAACATGGTACAACCACTAAGGATCTTGTCAAAGAAGGGTACAATAAGCTCCTTGTCATGTGTTATAAAAGCAACATTCACATTTGGACCTTCTGCTATGTAACCCTTCTCATCCACCCATATGGAAGCAAAGGCTCCTTTGTCTTCAGCTTCCATTTTCGCAAGGATATTCGGAAGGTAGTTCACATTCTTCATTGTTGCCATTTGTGGTGACTTCATGGGAATAGACGAAGTGATCACTTTAACCCCTTCTTTGCACTGATTAAAGTCCTCATCAATGACTACTGCATAGAATGCAGATGTTGGGCACCCTGTTGGTGAGAGCAAAAAGTCGCCAGGACCGGCACTCAACCAATATCTTAAAGTTCCTTTCTTGATCTGTGATGCTGCTGCAAGTTGCACAAGAATGCTTCGAAGAGTCGACCGATCAAGGGGAGAGGGGATCCTTGCTTTTGAAGCTGATCTGAGGAAGCGGTTTAGGTGGACATCCAGCTCATAGAGGTATCTGCAGGAATCGAAAATCAAATTTACAACTCAAGCTCATTCTCACTTGACCCAAAAGCTTAATCTTTTAGAAATGAAGCAACAATGTATGTCAAGCTAACAGACTCTAGCTAACAAAAGGTACTAAATCTGGAAACCTAAAAAATTGCATGGACTAACTTGCAATAGAAATATTGCAAAGCATATATAAGCTATGAAACTGGAGATGTCTCATGCATCATGATACATGTATTGGAAAGCAAATTGTAAGCCTACCCATCTAAGAGAATGGCTGTGTCAAACACACCATGGCCTCGATGAACCATGTGATCGTCCATTGGAATCACCATCAGAGCTGGATCAAGAATAATTCCACCATAAGTGCTGGAATACATGGCCGGGTAAGGTTTCTTTTCTACTTTGCTCCACTTCTCATGCAGCTTTTCTAGCAACTGCTCAATTCAGAAACCACTGTGAACTTAGAGAACATATTGCTCCTACAGTCCCACTCATGTAAAATCTGAAATGAACAGTGAAAACATATGCTACTACAACCAGTACCTAATCACATAGTGAGTTGCTATTACGGAAACTGTCTGTGAGATTAAACTTAGGGGTTTCAAGTTCTCACCTCAGATGATGATTTGAACACATGAACCTTGAAATCCTCAACATTTCCAACCTCCAATGAATCTTCAGAAAAGCAACAAATAGAATACATCAACCACCAAAGCACCAATTATGTTTACAGATGAAGATAAACCAAGTTACAAATGGAGAAAACCATATACACAAAGACCAAAACTTTACCTGATTTTGGGTCAGAAGAGGAGCTGTAGCCAGCCATGGATCAGCAGAAGCAGAGATCAACAGAGTTGATACAAATGAGCAGTAGAGTAAGGAAGACAGGTTGGATAATGGATTGGTATGAGTTGGGTTTTATTGACACTACTTCAAAGTATAAATTAACTGAAAAAGGAGGGAATCCATTTCTGCTTCAACCCTTTCTTTGTCTTGCAGTGTTGTGGATAGTAGTGTTAGGTGAACTGACTTTTGTTCTTTCTGATGCACCTTATTGGTGGAAAGATTCTATATTTAGGTACACTGATGAATTATAGTAATGATGAATCTTCTTGTATGCTATTGTTTCACAGATATACTGACAACAATGATCAAGTGTAACTAAGTGATAAAGTCTGGATTCATATCTAAAACCAATTGACAATTGATAGAGTGGCCTAAACTCTTATAAACCACAGGCAATGTCCCATTTTTCCTGATGTGAGATATATATCTCAACACGCCCCCGCATGTGTGACGAATCTTCAAACCTAACACGTGGACAACATTTGGGGGTGACGTGGAGTTCGTGTGGCTTTTGGGCTTCACACGTGGACGTGGGTAACCCGCTCTGATACCATGATAAAGTAGTTTGGGGTTCACATCTAAAACCAATTGGCAATGGATGAAGTAGCCAAAACCCTTATAAACCACAGGCAAAGTCTTATTTTTTCCGATGTGAGATATATATCTCAACAACACTAAGAGTGTAACACTAATATACAAAAAGGTGCATTATCAAATCATACCTGCTCTGTCTTTAGGATCCCTGTCTTTATATATGGCAAAAGCTGAGGAATAAGACACGCAGGACTGCAGGAGCGCCATTAACATTCGGACATTTAGAACTTCAATTTTTTACCACAAATGCTTATTTGTTCTGAACTGTATCCCTATCAGTACATTGAAAAGTAACTACATTACTATCATTTCCATTCCATGGTCATTAATTCGGTGTCGGTTACATGAAATCCTGGTCTGACAAAAGAATTGGACACTGGAAATGCTCTGATCAACATACCTTAAGCAGCTGATTGTTTAAGTTTTTAAATTAGTTCGCTTCAATGCGCAACGAACTATATTTTTTGGTTTTCTGTACTCTAGCTGCAGCCGAAAAATGCATTTGATCGTAACCAAGTTCTGGTTTTGGTCAGTTGTAACGCAGTTGGGTGTGCGTATATGCTTGTAGTTCTCTGTTGTCACTTATACTCCACAAACAAATAGCCCCGCTGATGTAATGTTTTCAATTCATTGCCACAAGACTCATTTGGAAGAGTTTGAACTTCTAAGCAGGGTTTTCATGTAATGCATCAACAGTTAGAAAACTCCATTTCAATATATATATATATATATATATATATATATATATATATATATATATATATATATATATATTGGATGTTTCTTTGTAAGTGGCATAAATATACACATATATCTATCTATGATTTTCTGGCATGCCTTTGATAGAAAGATTTTGTCCTTCTAAAAGCTTCTTCAAGAGAAGGTGGATCAGCAGCAAATGTAATTCGTATCCAGTTTTTCAGCCCTACTGCTGTTCCTGCAAAACGAATTAATTTAATTTAAAACCATTTGTTTCTCATCATGGAGATGATTATAAACCCCTGAAAAATTGTAACTACTTGCTTAGTGGAGCTTAGAGGATTAAGTTGAAAATTCCTTCTGATATATTTGGATTCTATGATCAAAGTATAAGACTGAAATAACATTCAAGTCACATGTCTACACCAAATGTCCGAAATCATCTGCATCGGGTAATCTATACAATGAATGAAAGTGGGATTTTGAACTTGAGAGGTAAGATCTTAAACTGTAAGATTGTAAGGGAATCAAGCTTTCGTTAAAGTATTGTGGAGGTTGGCCAGAGAAATATGTAAAGGGATCCCAAGCTTGAGTTTTTGTTTAATCACCACCTCATCTCAAATCAGGGATGGGACCTGGGAGGTAGTGGAGTTTGCTGATAACTAAAATCTCTAACTTGATTAATAAATGTCTTGCAAATGATACTTTGGGGAGACTCTCCATTGAAGTTAGCATCTACATGTTTTTATCAATACTTGAACCCTAAAATACCTAATTGGGTAGAGATTGGAGTATGCAACTAAAAGCAAATCAAAAGTTGGTTGACAAGGCTTAAGATTTCCAACATGGGATGCAATTTCAATATGCTTATTCCATGTGTGGCATGACTCAGCGCAAACAATGGCCTGCTCTGATATTGGCCATCCAATACTGTAAGGAATGAGTGGAAGGAGGAAGACATCATATACCATAAATCTGTACTGCAAGGTTTGGCGTTCCTAATGAGGATGCATGTTATACAGCTAGTGGGTCTAGGTCCAACTGTCTAAGATAATGGTGGCCTCTTGATGTTCTTTTACTACTTTCTGATGTCGACTAGTGCGCATCTTGTATACGAACATCACAACATGACTTGCAGTTGACGGTCCATTATGGGAAAAATAGCAATTTGCATTCTGGGCAACACATCATGTTAAAGATCTTAAAAAGACCCACGATCTTATAGAGAAAGAAAATACACAAGTGACCATGATCACATATATGTTTCAACAGAACAAAGAAATTCATACTGCAATCTGACATACTGCAAAACTTGTGCTAAATAAATTTTTAATTGACAATTCCTTACCTGGAAGAAAGATAACAGATTCCTCTTTGGCCAGCTTGAAACAAAAATCAATGTCGTCACTAATATCTTCCAGTAGTGAAATGTCTAGTTTCGCCTACATAACACAATGCCAAAAAAAGAAAGAAATCAGGCTTCTATGTCTACCCAAACAAGAATGCTAACTCCAAAGGAAGGAAAAAGTAAATTCTGCTATTGCTTACTCACCATTACAGCCATAGATCCCTCTGCTTTGCTTGGACAAATAATACAAGGGATGTCATTTATCCTATCAGAACAAATATCTGATGACTGCTTCAGTAAATAGATAGTTTTCTTGAAGAAGGCCTCTTCAGTTTTCTGAAGGATGCTCGGAACTGCAGCCTATAACTTGCCAATTATGTCATCAAGAAAATAGAGATGAGGAATAAGTTGACAATTTGACATGAAGATTTTAAGATTGCAAAATTCACAATGTGTTTGCATTTCATTTGGCTGAAGCAATACCCAAAACTTTTGGTCGCTGACAGACAAAGGCCACAAGCGTGAAGCTAGATAGTAGTGGCAGTACTAAAAAAAGGGAAAGTTTTATCTATCATATTGTACAGTGTACACCCTACTTATCTCATATTCCAACTAGTCAAGTCAACATTACAGCTGACGTGAGTAGTAACAGAGGAATGGAGTAGATATGTTAAATGTTTCCGGCCTTGACTGCAATCCAGAGGGCCTGTGCCCAAATTTTTCTTTATTTACTAGTTTAGAAATTGAAGCTCGAAGCTGCAAGTTGTAGGATCTGAAATTGAAGAGCTTTACTAGCAAGAAAACTAGTATTTGTCTTCAAGAAGTTAAATTCAAGCCTTGGAGATACCAACCTGAATGAAGGTTGCAGGACCACCCAAAATATCAAAATATTTCTTGATGCGCTCAACAATCTGAATACAAAAGAAATAGAGTGAGTTTACAGACAATGATAAGTGGAAAATGACTGATTTTAAAGATTCATACAGGTTACAATTAACAACGCCAATTTCAACTTTGGTATATGGACAGGAAAAGCACAAGTTTTTTGTGATTTAATTATGAATGCAAAATGTCCAGATTGGCCAGTTTATAACCGTATCTATATCTGGGAAGTTCTTCAAAAATGCTAAACCTGACGAAAAGTACAGACTGACAATAGTGTCATATAATGCAGTTAAATGGCAGTCTATTTATTGAAACTGCATCATGATTGTTTAAAGTAATTTAGAACAAGTATCATGAGATTACTGATAACAACCAAGTGGAGAAATAAGAAAATCAGCCAAAAAATACTAAAGAGAGAGAACCTTAGGCTTTCTAAACATGCCACAGGGATCAGTTGTCACAAACCAACCAAGCCGCCATCCGGGTACTATCCATCTCTTTGATAGAGAGCCAAGAGTAAGAACAGGAACAGTTGATCCAAACACTCCCATAGGCACAAACGGTTTATCCCCAAAAGCAAGGTGTCCATAAACTTCATCAGCAATTACAAGAATTCTGAGTTTCTTTGCAGTTTCAGCAATCTAATGCAATAGAAAAACAATAAGTCACAATCATAACCTATAACATAAAAAGAAGATTATTTATATTGTCTTCCAAAGCAGGATCACAGAGGACGTACTAACCATCTCCAAATGTTGGTAACTGTACACATTCCCACAAGGATTTCCGGGGTTTATAATTACCATTGCAACTGTGTTCTGATCGGCAAGAGCTTCAACAGCATCGAGATCAACCTCCCAGCCACAATCTTGCAAGAGATCAAAATGCCGAACCTCAAGATTTCTAAATGCAGAACAAAGTTCATAAATAGGGAAGCCTGGTCTTGGAAGCAAGATATTTGCACCCGGGCGAGCAAGCATTGCCAATGAGACATCAATTGCTTGTGTGCAACCCGATGTGATGAAAACATCATCCGATGTTAGATTGTATGGAAGATCCCTGGACAAATATTCAGCAATTGCTCTGCAATGAATTCGGAAAATAGAAAAGAGTTAATTCAGATACCATATCATGAAACTACACCCTCAAGCACAGATCTCTTTGAGGCATTTCATCAAACATATTGCCTGCCAACTCCAAAGGAATTGAAACAAAAATTGATTTGCAAGGATTAATATTCTACAATTTAGAAAAGGTCTCGCTATCCAATTAAACACTTTAGGTATAATAATTTCACCTGTTGAGGAATTCAGTCAATTCATTATTACTGCAACTTTGATCAAATCTGGAAAATGACTGTTTGAGGTCCTTGTATTTATGTGGGACTAACACGCAATTAGCAAGACTGATACTACAGGCTTGGTCTAAACTATACGCAGATACATAAAAGAGGACTGTAGTCCACAAATGAGGAAGAATTGCAAAGTAGCAAAGATTAGGTAGATGTTTGCAAACACTAAAAGACAGGCACACAAATGTTGTAAACTATAAAGAAGAACTTCCATCATGACGTTTATAATTCTAACAACTAGTTTCTTACATTGCAAGGCACAGCAAAGGTTACATAAAACAGACCACCTTTTATAATCCATATCATCTACTAAAAAAAGTTTTTCCCTTCATACTTTTCCAATTTCCTCTGTTCATCTTTTCTCTTTTCCTTTCAGCTGTTCAATTAAAAGCCTGATTATCTGGGAAGCTCAAAGAAAAACTGATCAGCTCCTAAAGTGAACAAAACTACAAAGCCTCTGTTTTTTTTTTCAAATAAGAACAAAAACAAAAAAATCACTAAAGAACCCAGAAACCCAATTTGGCAGGACTTGAATTCGATGAAAACAATAAAGGCAATCTGAACATTAAATAAATAAACAGAGCAAGAATCAATTTTTACCTTCTGGTTTGAGGAAGACCCACAGTGGGAGCATAGCCATTGAACTTGTCAGATTGGATAGCATCAACAACAGCTTCTTGAGCAACATGGGTTGTGTGGAAGCAAGAAAAAGCAGTTGGGTCTCCCATACCCAATGAAATCAGCCTCTTCTTGCTCTCATCTTCATCAACATTTTGCAACAGCAAGCTCAGAATGCCTTTAATGGTGATTGTTGTAGCGGTCGTGTCCACTAGCCCTCCTCCTCCTCCTCCTTGATGGTTCACATGGGTTCCATTCTCCATGGTTGGTTTTGGTATTGGGAACTGGGATTTGTGGGTTTTGAGAGTCAGAGGTATTGAAATAGGGAGAAGTTTGGAGAATGGACAGAGACAAATGGAGTGGTTTCAGCAGAACAAGTGCCACACGTTGTTACTTCTCTGCATATGCATGGAAACAAAAGATGATTAATTGGCAAGTGCTGATGGTTGGATATTTCTGTTCCAGAAAATTACGTACACTTGCATATTTGACTATTTGTAATAAGTTTTATTGTACTTTCATGGCATGACATGTTATTGTATGATGCTTATACAGTACCAAGATCATCAATGAGGAATTTGGCAGCTTCTTGGATTTTCACCAACTGGTTTCCTGGATTTCACTCCCCAAAGTAAAAGGTTAAAGATTTAGGTTTTTAGGAAGGTTTTATAATAAGGGAATTATATGGAGTCTTTTTCAAGATTTGAGTCTGTTTACTTTGTCCATTTTTTATTCATTTTGTGTCCAATTATATCTAATTTAGAGGATCATCTCTCTATTTGGATCAGGTCACATCTATCTCATGTGAGTATATCTCTATGCATACTAATTTGAGCATACATGTTTCGTCGAGACGTACATTTTCATGAGTAATTTTACTAGTGAACGGCATTATACGTGTCGAATCTAAGAACCGCACAGCTATTCTTTATAATAAGATGTCTACGGATGATCAATTTCAGAAGAGAGGTATTCCTATAATGTATGTTTGTCAAATCTGTAAATTTAGTCATATAGAGGACTCTGCTCACCTTTTTGTTAATTGCTCTTTCGGTCAAAACATCTAGCAGTGGTTGGCTTGTTGTTTTGGCACATCATTACCATCATCAGGTTCTCTATTAGATCTCTGGAATGTTTTTCAAAGTAAGGTCTTCTCCCCTCAGCTTTCAAATTCATGGCTTGCATGTGGTTTATTTGTTCTTATGGCTATTTGGAAAGCCCGTAACAAGCTCAGGTTTGAAGATAAAAAACCATTTCTCCTGCAAGTTTTCAGGTCCACTAAAGCTTGGTTATTACTTTTTGCTCCTCATGTTACAGGTTTTGCTAGTGGTGTTTTGGATACTCAAATACTTATTGGTCTAAGTATCTCTCCAAAAAAGAAAGTTTTGAAGGAGCCCCGACTCATTTTATAGCATCCTCTTCCCATTTTCTGGATCAAACTCAATACTGATGGTTTAGCTAAAGGCAATCCAGGTCCCACTGCTTATGGCGGAGTTTTTCGGGACTCTTTGGGTCGTTATATTGGTGATTTTTGCAAAGGTTTGGGGCATCGTTCTGCCTTTTATTCTGAACTAATGGCTGTTATTATTGGAATTGAATTTTCTTTTCAGCTAGGATGGCATAATTTGTGGTTAGAGAGCGATTGTGCAAGCGTGCTTACATGTCTGTTGTCATCCAATTTTCTTCCTCCATGGCCTCTTCTTATAGCATGGAGTAATTGCATGCACCATATCAGATCAATGACTTTTCGTTGTTCTCATGTTTTTCGGGAAGGAAATACTGTTGCTAATGGTTTTGCAAATTTGGGTTTGGGTTCTTGTAATACCCCGAAAATTTGATATTAATTTCTAATATTATTTGGGAATTTTCCAGTTAGAAATTAGTGTGTTTTTTTTAGGTTCGAAGGAAGGCTGGAAGTGTTTGAGCGTTTAATTTCTTGAAAATGCTTTTTTCTGAAAGGTCAAGAATTGATTTTCTAATTTGTTGGGTTTCTCGAGAAACTTCCTTCACGGAAGTTGTAGAGCACGACGATACGAGTTCGTAGACACGTGGCACGCGTAAAACGGACTTCGTATGAGAAAGTTTTGGTCAGCAGAAGTTCGTGGCTTTACGGGAATTTTGGGTTAAATAGGAAAGTTTCCTTTTGGGTCCTCATATTTTTCAGAAACCCAATTTCTTCCCCTCTCCTTCTCTCTCTCTGACGCCGAGAGAATCTAAGCTCTCCAACCGACCCGACCCGACCCGACCCGGTCAACCCAACCTGATTTTTTCGGCCAACTCCGACCGACTCAGGCAACGACACCGGTCGAAATCGATTCATCTTAGCGGCGCAACCTTCCCTGTGGTGGTGGCGGCTTGCACAGATGGTTAGTGGTGCGTGCGAATCGAAGCTTGGAAGTTCGATTGAGAGACCCGGTCGGGATTCTCACCTCCAGCGGCGGCGACGCGGCTTGGAACCGATCGGGATAGGATCTCCTTGGCGCCCTGGTTCGACGACTTGTGGTCTTGAAGCTTGACTCTCAGTGTAGTGTGGTGGTGGTAGATTCCAACTTTTCGGCGAGTTTTCCAGCCGATTGGGGCAGAACCTCAGGTATAAAAGATGCTTCTCTCTCTTCCATCTACAAGTTTTGTGTTGTGAGTTTGCCCTAATTCGAAGGTTGGTAGGGTGGTGGCGCATGGGGCCACTCGCAGCTGCCTGTGGTGGCGCGTGGCGGCTCATCCGGTAGTGTTTGTGGTGTTTTGTTGTGCTGGTTAGGTAGTACTCTTTGATATGTTTGTGTTGATATGTGGGTTGTAGATTTTGGCTACTATTATTGCATGTTAGGATTTTTTGGTTAATCTTAGACTTATGCATGGTTTTGAGTTCTGTTTTGGGAATTAGAAGCAGCATGTTTGAGTGGTTAATTCGATGACCTTGGAAGGTTGTCCTCCTTTGGGCTAAGGTCTAGTTTAAGGGTGTTTGTTATCCTATAGTACTTTAATTACTAAGGTTATTAATTGTGTAATTAATTATAGGTGACTTGTGAAGTGTGATTTTGCTTGGCTCTTGTGTTGTGTTGAAGACGTAGCGGGAATATTTAGGTGAGTAAAATCTCACAAAGGTCCACTTTATGATCTATTTATCTATGATGATTATGATGATGATAATGTTGATGAAAATGTTGATGATTATGATGATGATAATGATTTAGAAATTATGTTTTCGTTTTTGTTTGTTTTAAAATATATGAGCTTGATCACCAACGGCTCATAGGTAAGAGAAAACAAGTTTTCATTTTTAAATGATTATTTTTAAGGTTCTAGTGACCATAATCTCTTTAGTTCTTGGTAGATTATTCTTGTGAGAAAATCTATGTGTGTGTATATATATCTCTTTGTGAAAAGGTATATTATAGTGAGGTGTCGTTTGTCTGGTTCTATTGATGTGGTTATTTGTGTATTAGTTGTGGATGTGTGCCTTAGTGGTGATTGTGTGCATTCGTTGTGGAATGATGCCTTAGTGGTGATTGTGTGCATTAGTTATGGATGTGTGCCTTAGTGGTGATTGTGTGCATTCGTTGTGGAATGATGTTTTATGGGTGATTGTGTGCATTAGATTAGGAACCTTCGTGGTGGACCGGGAACCAAGCATTGGCCGGGTGATTGGTTACGGTCAGTATAGAACTCTAGTTTGTCTGTCAGTACTTCATGGGGGATGACTAAGTGTTGACGAACCCATGAGTACGCGTTTGTTTGGTTACTTATGGGGGATGACTAAGTATTGACGAACTCATAAGTAAGAGTAATGAAATGATTGTGTGATGTTCTTATGTGTTGTCATTTAAATTCTTTGTTTTGAGTATCTCTTGAACTATGTTTAATGCAGGAGATCTTTTAATCTTAATTGTATGATTTTTAGTGGAATTCCTGAACTATATTTTTTGCAGGATTTTATTATGATTTGTTTGATTGTGAATTGTTGTGTTTTCTTATTTCTCTATTTTGAATTCTCTTACTTTTAAGTGATTCTTGAACTAAGTTTGCTAATGCATGAATTATCAGTTTTATTCATATGTGATGTCGGGTTGAGTCTTTTATTGTAAATTTACTCATACGAGCTATTAAAACTTACCGGGTTTGTTGTTTACAACCCGGTGCACCAATCCATGGTGTAAAAGATTAATTTGCTGGTGATGATTTTCAAAATTGAGACGTAGGGATCTAGAAGCTGCTTGTTAGTAGTTGGATATCTTTATTTTGATTGTAAAATTGTAGTGAGCTCTTTGGAGTGTGACATTTACTTAACTTCTCAAGTTATGTAAACGTCAGAGTATTATTTGATCTTTTTATTTTTGTTATCATGCCTTGAATTTGGAATTTTTATTTATCCAAAATTCGGGATGTGACAGTTCTTCATTGCTTTGGCATGTTTCTCCTCCTCCTATTGCATCTCTTTTCCTTTTGAGGGATGCATTAGGGTATCCGAATTATCGAGCTAATTAGATGGCGGACTTTACAGTGGTCTGGTGTTTGGCGGTCTCTTATTCTCTTCAGCAGTAGTTTGCATCCAAGATTGGTGTTCACATCTGCTTTGATGGGCCAAATTATATAGACTACTTGTATGTTTTATCTACCAGCTTTCTTTTTGGTTTGTACAAGAGATGTAAATACCATATTCTATTTTCTTAGTTTCTGTCTCATATTGTTTCTTATTCAAACTATGTAATTTTTCTTGTTTTTATTTGAAATAAAATCCGAAAATGGAGCTGAGCCTTCCAACTAGGTCGGGTTTCAAACCCTTTAAAAAAAATTAAAAAAAAACTTTTGGTTTAGTTCACGCGACTAAATGCTGAACGGTGGCGAGATTTTTTTTGTTATCAAACAAATAATAGGAATACGGGTCAATTGAACCGGTGACGTGAATCATCAAGATTCTATATCTTTCCAAACTTATACAAGGTGACAAAGCTGTCGCATAGAAGAACCTTTTTAGTGCCAAGGGAGTTGTTCTTGCTCGGAAAGCTTGTTGCCCCCATTCACCCAAAAACTATGTTTGGTACCAATTGCAATCTACATGTTTCGCTTTTTCTGCCTAACAAGTTGACACGTCTACTATGAGTCCAGAAGGTGATGACTCCATTAGCGTACTCCACATGTAAACGTTGGCTAGTGAATGGAATACCCACCTCTCAGATTGGTCCGTCGTTTTATATTTACCAGTCATCTTCATCTTCCATTTCATGACCTTAATTTGTGGAGGTGAAGGTAACACCAACGTGGGCTTACTCTACTCTGGAATTCGAGTTCATTCCAAGAAAATGCTTCACGAAAATGGTGCACAAGTCATGTTTGACAAATTTTTTTTTTCTTTCTTCTTTCAGTTATCAGAATAAGTGAAAAAAAGAAAAGTACAAACTAATACATTTAATTTGATAAAATGCGGTTATTGGGACTTCTAAATTTGCTTAATATACCTCTCATTCTTTCTACACCTCTTTTTTACTTTTCAATATAAACATTTTCTCACTATATCTCATTTTAAATTCCTAACATAATCTTAGTTGACATATATTTCAATTAATTATTAACTTTACCTCTTTTTATCATGAAATATTCTATATATCTTTTTAATTTTTGTTTTTCTCTTTTGTACGTGTTATTTTTCTCTGTTTTTTATTTTAAATAATTTGATCTCTATTTTATACCTCATAATAAATTATTTTAATAAATTTAAATTTCCTATAATCAATATATATATATATATATTTTTTTTTTGTAAAAAATATTTATGTACCTTGCAAGTATGTGTGTTCAACATGTATAATAATACAAAATTTTATGTCACATGATCGATATTTGATCATTGTTTTAGCTCTTATGAACTATATATATATATATATGTTTTATATATATATATGATATATATGTTTTATTTATATATGCTTTAATAAAAAGAAATTGGAAAACAAAAATATATAAGGAAAATAATAAATAATGTAATTAATTATTATTGAATTGGAAAGTCTAGAGAGAATAAATATAATATTTCTTTTTATATAATTATTGTCCTTAATAGTCATTGTGTACGATGATATATATGTCATTTAATAATTCACAATAGAGTAAGGTCTAGTGAGCAAATTTAGAGGTCCCAATAACCGTACTCAATTTGATAATAAAGTTCAAATTAACCCACTGTTTTGGCTACGCTTTTAGTAGGAAAAAGAGTACGTTACACCAAAGTCTCTTTTGGTAGTTAAGGGCGTGCCAGCACGTGGATAAGTGGATGTGCAAGTAGTAGTAATCTTCGTAGCGAAGTACGGGTAACCTTCTACTTCTAATCAAAGCGACTGATGAGGACCAAGAGAGCACTAAACTAGGACACCAGATTCTTCAAAGTTACCTTGCGGACAAGAATTTACGGTAACTTCAAGCGCCACCAATATAGATACTCGCTGCTTGAAGCGAGCAGAGCAACCAATTGAAAAGGCTTTGGGAAACTGGATTGTGCTAAGGCGTATACTTTAGCGTTTGGGTTTCAACTAGGTCGAAGGGTTTGTTATTGGTGTTTATATGAGAGATTGTGTGTGTAAACTGATCCTCGAACTTCCTTATATAGAGTCGAGTTCGCATAACTAGTTGGTAATTAAGGATTCGGTCTTCGCAACCTAGTTGGTTTTTGCTACTTGAGTTGCACAAGGTTTCGTTTTGCTTGACAACCACGTAACTGGATGATGCAGTTCCAATCACGTAAGTAGACTTATTTTAGGATCACATGTATTGGCCCTTAGCTAATCAAAGACTTCTTACCCTCTAACGTGGAGATGATATTCATGTCCTATGCAAACACGACTTCGCCAAGAAATAAAATCATGCAGGACTCAAACTTCTTTACTTCATCACACACACACACACACACACACACACACACACACACACACACACACACATATATATATATATAGTAGTA
>NC_020492.1:1128813-1129936 GCF_000184155.1 Fragaria vesca subsp. vesca
ATATATATATGCTTGCGAGACTAAACCATTTGGACTTACTTTTGTCCAATACTTTATTAACATTAGTATCAGACCCAATCCCTAATTGGGCACAAAATATATCGATACAGAAACGAAAAGATCGAGTATGCATGAGGTTAGGTTATACATTACCAGGAAAACTATAAGCAGAAACGACGCGAAAGGCATAGGACGAATTGATGCTGCCTTGTGTGAACACCTGCGCGCTTCTTTGAGGAGTACTACTGAGTACTGATGATGAAATGCTCTAGAGATAGAAGGTCTTAATTTGTCTAGCTCATCAACTATTTATACAGACGAGAGGATACGTTAACGTTTCATATTATTTTCGTTTTCAATGTTTAAGATAAGTTTGATGATGCATGGTTCATGTTCATCGATCACGTTTCTTATATTGGTGGAGTAGACTACTTCTGGACGTCTATCCAACTGTAGGAAGTAGTATTCACTATTCAGATAAGCTCAAGCCCATGCCGTGCATCATGCATTGAAACTGACACAAAATTTCCATTACCTTAAAAAACACACAATATCTCATTATTCAATTGTTGTTTGCGACTTCTTTTTAACAATGAATAGAATGATATAAATACACGTGAAAAGAAATGTGCAATGGATCGAATTATCAATAAAATCTAGTTTTGTGCTTGTGTTTGACCTTATTCGTTTTAGTTTATTAGCGCTCTTGTTTGGTTGAATATACAAAATTGATACGAAATTGGTCTCTCGTAGGTTAACTTAGAGGTCATAAGATGAAAGAACAAGTCCTTGATGAGTGATAAGGAAGAAACATAAAATATTACCAATATTAATTTAGTCTTTGGGGATTCTAGCAGGTGTGAAAACCAAGCTCAACAATATGCATGAAATGTTTACTGACCAATTTTGAATATCAGACTAGTTTTGTATTTGGAAAATCATACCAAAACATCTACTTAAAACAAATTAGGCACGCCACTGGGACTATTGGTTTTGGTCAAGGGAAACAGGCGATTTTCAAACACTTGTAATCAAAGAATTTTCAAAGGAAAATGACTTATTTTATAATTTTAATCTCGAATCAACAAGCTATGGTTTCCATTTTTCCAACCAACTTCCTCTT
>NC_020492.1:1131392-1132522 GCF_000184155.1 Fragaria vesca subsp. vesca
ATAGAACATAATGTGTAGATCAGTCCTGCAAAGTTTCATCTAATTTGGAGATCATTTAGGTACCGAATTAGATTAAATAAATCAACTGAACAAAATCTGTCTAAATGGAACCGTTCATGTAAATCACAATTATGGAAGCTCAAATGATCTTTAAATTGGATGAAACTTTACAAGAATGATCTACACACTATGTTCTAGACACTGAACGGTGCAGATGTGAAAATGTGACCTAAAAGTGAGCAAAATAAAGAGCACCGCATTTTAATTTCAAAACGGTGTCCCACTCTGGAAGGAAATTGTGTGTGTGTGTGTATATATATATTTATATATATTTCGATGCTAGAAAAAACTTTAACAAAAACTACAACACAAAACCTCTCGGAAGACTCCCTCCCAACTGATTATTTTAGTTGATCTTGAATTTGACAGAAAATATTGAAGTTTTTAACTAAATCTCAACATCCAAGATCATCAAAATATAGATGTAACGGCTGTGAGTCATCCTTCAATTCCACAAATTAGACATAAAACATGATCCCTTAATGAAAGAGCCCTCCCTCTATAAAATATATAATCTTACTAGATATTCGTCACGTACAGACCTGATCGTCGACCACATCATTATGTCAAATCTTTGATTAACAAGTTCTAAAATGACAGTACAAATGATAAGATAATGTGAGTTTCACATTCAAAATTAAAACTAATCCTTCCTCATTACCTCTCCGTTTCTCCCTGCACCCCATGATCCTTATTCTCAGAGTGAAGCTTCATTCTGAAATTAAAGTATGAAGTTCTTTATTTGACACGCTTTTCTGTTATATTTCTACATCCCCACAGTTCATAGAACCAAATGCATAGATCACTTCTGCAAAGTTTCATCAAACTTGATGATCGTTTGTGTTCATAATCGTGATTTACACAAATAGTTCTACTTAGACATATTTATGGTCCGTTTATTGATTTAACCTAATTCGGTACATAATCATCAATTTGAATGAAATTTTGCATGAATGATCTATACATTAATATCAATAAACTGAACGGTGGAGATGTAAAAATATAACCGAAAAGTGTGTCAAATAAGGAACTTCACACTTTAATTTCAGAGCGAAACTTCACTTGGATAG
>NC_020492.1:1132710-1152318 GCF_000184155.1 Fragaria vesca subsp. vesca
TGTATATATATATATATATATATATATATTGGGTTTGTCTATCATGCCATATGGTATAACATACTTATTACAACAAATGTGTCTAATTGTATGACATATAAAGATTTTTAAAGAGGTAAATAGTCATTATACATAGTATATTAGAATTTTCTATAGTTAGGTACCGGAACGTATAATAATGGGAAAATTGGAGGCTGGAGGATATTCCAAGTCAACGTAAATTGGTCCTTCACTGAGAAAGCAAATTTAATTAGTGTGATATTTCAGCTCAGAAATTTTTATAGTACAAGTGTACAGCTATTTATCTAATATCTTGCTAAACAGTTTCTCAAAACAATCAGAAATGGCTGAAAAAAACACATTCAGGTTGTCCCTAAAGCAGTTTCAAATGATTCTTCTTCTCCTACTAGTTTTGCCCTTCTCTGCAACTCCATTGACCTTCAACTTCTCTAGCTTTCCACCTGCTGTTACAAACAATATATCTATGGAGGGAGATGCTTTCTCCGATGGCTCCCTCCGACTTACCAAAAGTGCTCGTGACGAGGTGATAAATGGCAGCGTCGGTAGAGCCACCTTCAAAGAAACCTTCCTCCTCCGGCAAAACTCCACCGGAAAACTCGTTGACTTTACATGAACTTTCACATTCTCCATTGACGACAACAAGACCAGGTCCGGTGATGGGCTGGTATTCTTCCTAGCACCGCCAGGGTCCTTACTAAACCATACACTAGGACAAGGTAGCAGCCTTGGCCTCCCTGTCAACAGTAGGCTGGCAAATAAAACCATGTCCAGCACTGAATACCCGTTTGTCGCCGTCGAGTTTGATATCTTCCCCAATAATAAGTCAGAATCTATTGATTGGTGTCTGAATTATGTTCATGCCGGCATCGACATCAACTCCCTCAAGTCCAACGTTACGGAGCCATGGGATGGTGGTATTAGCACAGCAAAAGAAAATAATGCCACAATTACTTACAACTCCACCTCGAAAAATCTTAGTGTTGCATTCACTACGATTCAAATTGGTGTAGATGGTGACGAAGTCCAGATGATCAAAAGTATGTATTTCTTAGTTGATCTGCTTCGATACTTGCCTGATAGGGTCATTGTCGGATTCTCTGCTTCAACCGGTAATGCAGTTGCTCTGCATAAGATCATGTCATGGAATTTTACTTCAACTCCTCTGCTTGATGATAATGCAGCATTGACCACAAGATCTAACAACAATAGGGAAGGACTAATTGTCGGGTTGGGTGTTGGTGGAGGTGCTACCTTGGTCGGTTTGTTGGCTTTGGTTTGGCTCATCTTATACAGGAAGAGGAGGGAAACAGCTCGGGAAAGTAGTGATGATGATATCAGTGTACTTAATGATATGATTCCTGAAGAATTCGAAAAGGGGACAGTCCCTACGAAGTTCAAGTACAATGAATTGGCCCTTGCGACTAGTAATTTTGTACATGGAGAAAAGCTTGGGGAGGGAGGGTTTGGTGGAGTATACAAAGGATTCATCAAAGATATGAACTCGTATGTAGCTGTTAAGAAGATATCAAGCGGGTCTAAACAAGGGCTGAAGGAGTATGCAGCAGAAGTGAACATTATTAGTCGGCTCAGGCATCGGAATCTGGTGCAACTCATCGGTTGGTGCCATGATAAGAAACTCCTCCTTGTCTACGAATTCATGCCCAACGGTAGCTTGGATTCTCATTTGTTCAATGAAAAAAGCTTGTTAACTTGGGAGGTAAGATACAAAATTGCACATGGATTGGCCTCGGGGTTGCTCTATCTACACCAAGGATGGGAACAATGTGTGCTGCACAGGGATATCAAATCCAGCAATGTTATGTTGGATTCGAATTTTAACACGAAACTTGGAGATTTCGGGTTAGCTCGACTTGTGGACCACGGAAAAATGTCACAAACAACCATTGTGGCTGGGACTAGGGGATACATGGCTCTAGAGTATGTTACAACAGGAAAGGCTAGCAAGCAATCAGACGTCTACAGCTTTGGAGTTGTTGCTCTAGAAATAGCATGCGGGAGAAAACCCATCGATCTCAATTTGGAAAACACTCGAGTCGATATGGTGGAGTGGGTTTGGGGACTTTATGGTGAAGGGAAAGTCATTGAAGCAGCTGACCCGAAGCTGTGTGGATATTTTGATGAGAAACAAATGGAGTTTTTGATGATGGTAGGGTTGTGGTGTGCTCATCCGGATTACAATATGAGGCCTTCAATGCAACAAGCAATTCAAGTACTTAACTTCGAAGTTGCATGGCCTTTTCTCCCATTAGAGATGCCAATGGCTACCTTTCCTCAAACATCTCGACCAATCTCCTCTACTAACATTACTGGTTTAGAAGCAAGCAAAACTGAGTCTAGCTATAATGGAGGTTATAGCAGCTATTCATCAAGGTAGCTACATCTTTTGTAACAAATTCTCATTCCTCAATTTATCAAGTCTTAATCTGCTACTAGAAACAGTAAATAGCAAATTCTCAACCATCTTCTGGAATTTGTTTGATTATGCATGTTTTCATTTCTTATTTATGCATCCAAAAGTATATAATAGAGCATCTCATATTCTCATAATGGATGGAAAATTCCCAAAACCCAGTTGGACATTCCTCCAGTGAAGAAGTCCAACATAAACAATTATTATGTAGTTTTCAAATGCAGAATTAGCCCTTGATCCAAGAGTCCCGTAAACGATTACAAACCTAAACCCATTTCGCATCATGCAAGAAACAGAAACAGCAGCATAAATGCACAATGCGACATGACTTCTATTCAGGCATTTTTACAAACACTTAGCGGGCAGAGCAGCTAGGTTACATGCTAGTACGGTACAACCGTACAACACAAGACCATAAACTTAGTTTGAAACCTACCTATGTCGATTAATCATAATCAACTTGGTTATCAGTAGTAAAATTACTTGCTCACCAGAATCCAGAATCTAATCCTACTATATATCCCAACTGTAATAGGGGAACTTCATCCATGCAATGCAATTGGGATTAGTTACTTAACTTACAACAAAATTGAATCGATTTATTGCATACGTGATTAAATGTTCCTGACTTTCCTGTCGTGGCCGGAAGTTGACAAAGGACGATGGATATCCACTATGAGACTAGGACCTCTTTGGTATCTTCGGGTTGGCCGATAAAGCCAAAGCAATCCCAAGTTTATGGGTTTTGATTCTAGAGAATATGTCATATACCACCCCCCCCCCTCCCTCTCTCTCTCTCTTAAAGGTCGTAGCAGATTTATTTACTCACACCTGGAGGGTGTCCTCCTTTCTAGATCTTATACCTAATTAGTTTTATGATCATTCACACCCTCTAACAACAAGTTTGGTACTCGGGTTATGTTAGGATTGGACTAACTTCCATAAGGAAATAAGCCTCGTCCCGTGTTTGGGTGAGAGAGAATGATTCATTTAAATGGGGTTATGCAGTCCTCGTATCCTCCCCACACCCGCTTACACAGACCCCCAAATTTGGTGGGTTTGTGGAAGCCCCGTGTTTTTTAAACGTCCATCTCATCATCGTTTGCTTCTCCTCGCCTCATCCTTATCAGTGTCTCCCAGTCGTGCATTCTCTCAGTTCGCCCTCCTTGATCTACTCTTCCTCGTGTTTGATTTTATGTTTTCTCTTCTTGAACAAATTGTTTTCCACTCTCACTTTCAACCCTTCTACCTTCTTCTTTCTTTATCTTCTGTAATTTGTAATTTGTTTACGAGTTGCAAATTTGAAGAATTGGTGTCTGGGTAGCTTGAATTTGACCGATTTGGTATATAAATTTCTATGAATTGATCAATTTCAGGTTTGTGCCTTCTTTTTTTTTTCTTTTTCTTTTTTTCTTTTTTTTGGGTTTAAGGGAAAGGATAGAAGAGAGAAAACGATTGTCGGCGAGTGGTAAAGATACAAAAATACATATGTAACCAAAAAAAATTCAAAACACATACTTACATTTTGGGAAGACGTGTAGCGGGGCGTAGATGCTTACATAACTCGAATCAATTACAATATATATCGAGCTATAGAACAGGAACGGAGAAGCCTTTGTTAAAGTTGAGAACCCTATTTTGTTGTTATGCTAATTTACAATAAAAATATATGTGGTTGGAGTCGTCCAGCATTTTTTTTTGTTAAAGTAGCACAGTAAGGTGCGTTGTTGGAGTTAGGGGTGGGCAAAAAACCCGAGCTGGCAAAAAAAACCGGACCGGACCGGCCGGTCCGACCAAGCCAGGCCGGGTTTTTTTACGGTCCCTTGTTCAGTTGGTGTCCATTCAGGCCGGGCTCAGATGTACCCGGGCCGGTCCCGGTCCCTATATTTGCTTGCAATTTAGGCCCGAAAGCCCGGCGTCCATATATGTCATTCAGCGATTGGTTAATTTTGGCAAGCTTATACTAGTAGCATAGGTCCAACCACATAGGATTAGTCAAGCCCTAAGTCAAACTAATCCCTCTTCCTCAGTTCCTCACTTCCTCAGTTCCTCTAATCGACTAATCCCTTCTGCTTGTGAGTCTCGACGAGACGACGATGGTCACGACGCCTCTCTTCGGCTCTTCCTCTCTGCCTTTCGACTAGACGACGACGCACGCCTCTCTTCCTCTCCGGCCTCCGCGGCTCTCTTCCTCTCCGGCCTCCACGGCTCTCTTCCTCTCCGGCTTCCGCGGCTCTCTTCCTCTCTTCGGCTCTTCCTCTCTGCCTTTCGACTAGACGACGACACACGCCTCTCTTCCTCTTCGGCCTCCGCGGCTCTCTTCCTCTCTGGCTCCGGCCTGCGCGCGTCTCTTCCTCTCCGGCCTCCGCGCCTCTCTTATTCTCCGCCTCAGTCGCCCGCCGACTCCGTCGGTAAGCCTTCGTTTCCATCTCTCTTCTCTCATTCCCTCTCTTCCTCTTGAATCTCTAACTCTATCTCAATCGATTATGAATTTGTGATTTTGGACTTAATGATTGTGGAGTTGTGGTTGTGTTAAACTGTTAATGACTGTGGAGTTGTGGTTGAGTTAATGATTGTGGTCTGTGGAGTTGTGGTTGTGTTAATGATTGTGGAGTTGTGATTTAATAATGCTGCTAGAGTACTGGTTGTATACTTGTGTTTATGCAGGTTTGACTGTTTGAGATGTCGTTGTCTTCTTCTTCACAATACGGCTGTTATTCAGTCAGTAGTGATAGTGACACTGGGTGTTATAACTCAGGAGATGACATTGAACTGATTGAAGAAGTACAAGGTCAGACTCAGACCGGGAATGATTTGGTTGTGGCGGAGGCTGAGATGCCTGAGAACAAGGAGCCAGAAGTCCCAGAACCAAAAGCTCCAATTGAGGTTGTAGAAGAAGCACCAGCAGCAACTGAGATTTCACGGGGTGTGCCGAAAAAAAGAAGAAGAGGTCCTGCATCAACTCTTCCTAAGCCTGCTTCTAAATTGACTTCAATGGTGTGGCACCACTTTATGAAGTATCAAAGAGAACTCTTCACTCACCGAGATGGGAAGAAAGTGCACGCGGGGAATGAGAATCGTGCACTATGCATCCATTGTGGCGCTGACCTCAAAGCAGATTCTTCTTTTAACGGCACAAGCACTTTGCGTAGGCATATTCAAAAAGTATGCAAGAAGTATGCTGGGAGGGAAAATATAGATGACGGACAAGCTGTGATTGCTGGGGATGGTGAAGTCGAACCTGAAATGGAACTTTAGAAAGTGTGGACCAATGACCGTTGTATCCAAGCTGCTTGTGAGATGATAGTGATTGATGAGCTGCCGTTCAGCCATGTTGAGAATGAAGGGTTTAGGCATTTCTGCAAGGTGGCTGTCCCACAATTCACTCCACCATCTAGGAGAACAGTAGTAAGGTGCTTCTGGAAGTTGTATGAGCAAAAGAAAGAGGAGCTTCAGAAGGTGTTAAGTAGTCATAGGTTGTGCTTAATGACAGATACTTGGACTTCAATTCAGAACATCATCTATATGGTGTTGACGGCGCATTTTATAAATGCTAGTTGGAATTTGCACAAGAGGATCATCAACTTTTGTGCGATTCCCAATCACAAAGGCACAACAATAGGAAAGATTTTAGAATCTTGTTTGCTACGTTGGAGGATAGATAAGGTGTTGACTATCTCGGTCGATAATGCAAGTGCAAATAAGGTGGCGATAGAGTATGTTCAAGAGAAAATGGCTGCATGGAAAGATCCCCAATGTTTGGAGGAAAACACATTCATGTGAGGTCTTTGGCTCACATCTTGAACATAATTGTGAAGGCTGGTTTGAGATTAATGGATAAAGTTGTGTAGCAATTAGGAATGCAGTCAAGTATATTAGAAGTAGTTCTAATAGATTAGACGTGTTCAAGGTGTGCATGGAGAAGGAAGACTAGAAGGGAACATAGACACTGAAAAAATACCGACGCTTGATCTTCCAACAAGATGGAATTCTACCTTTTTAATGCTTGACATAGCTCTAGATGTGAAGTCAGCTTTTCAAAGGATGGCTGCAGAGGAAATGAACAAGAATAGAAGCTATTTTGATGAAGAAGATGAGCAAGATGAGGAAGAAGAACAAGAGTATGTTCTGGTGACACCAAGAACAAAAAAACAAGAGTTGGACCACCAGAAGATGAGGATTGGGAAAAGGCTGAAATATTTGTGTTGATCTTGAGGGTTTTTTATGATGTGACCATAAGGATGAGTATGACTAGACACCCTACTGCTCATAAAACATTTCATGACATTGTAGTAATAGAAGGGGAGATTAATGCACTTTTTGCGCCTGCGGCTGGAACTAGAACTGAAGTTCAATTGTTGATGTTGAAGATGGCAGAAAAGATGCTTACCAAGTTTAGAAAATATTTTGGACATATTGAAGACATGAATCAATTGTTGTTGGTTGCATTGGTATTGGATCCTAGGTTCAAGCTGAAGAACATATCTCATACTTACCTACAAGTGCTCCATTATTCACCTGAGGAAACAAAAACCAAGACTAACACTGTTAAGGAGCTCTTGGTAACCTTGATTGACATCTATAGAACATCAACCAATGCATCTTCTAAGAGCAGCACTGCAGCAAGTATCGTTTCCAGCAGCACAAAAGAAACAGCCTCATCTTCCAATTCGAAGAGGTCTAGGGTTGTGAAGATGTCATGGAAAATGGCAGATTTGTTGGAAGGTAGTACCAAATGTGTGTTTTCAGTTGCCTAGTGTGTTTATATTTTATAGTTTTTTACTGTGTGTTTAATAGTATCATAGTTTATAACTTTATATGCTACTTTCAATGTTACTGTGTGATGTATTCTCTTTTTTATGTAGGGTGGCAAAAAGCTCTAGCTAAATCCGACGAAGTCATTGAGAGTGAAGTTGATAGATACCTACTTGATCCAATTGAGGTTCCACCAAAACGAGAGGCAGCTAATTGGTGCCTACTAACTTGGTGGAAGACAAATGGCTGCAAGTATCCAAATCTTGCGCTTGTGGCAAAGGATGTACTTGCTATCCAAGTTAGCACCGTTGCATTCGAGTCCTCCTTCTCTACTGGAGGTAGAGTGATTGACCCTTTTAGGAGTTCTTTAACTCCTAAAATAGTGGAAGCATTGCTTTGCTTGCAAAATTGGATTAAGAAAAAGGATCAGTCCGAAACTGAGTAATATCCAAGCCAAGAAGAGATTGAATTTTATGAAAAGATGGAAAGAGGTATGTTTGCATCATTGCATAAATCAGTTTTTCTACTTTACATCTTTACTGTTGTGGACTTGATTTGTTTCATTCATTTGAACTTTGTTTTAGATGATGCAAAGCGAAAGGCAAAGGAAAAGAAGGCAAAGGGAAAGGGAAAAGGAAAACTTGTGGATGTATCAGAAACAAAAAGTGAAGATGAAGTTGTGGCAGCAACTACACCCTCACAGTCACAGCCCAAGAAAGCAGCAAAAGTCGCCAAAAAGAGTAAAGATGCAGGTCCTTCTAAAACTCCAACTGCCGCATCATCAAAACAAATTCTTCCAGCTGCTACTGTCCCTACTGATGTCCAAGCCAAGTCCCAGCCTGCAAAAGCAAAACTAAAACAAATGGTTCTTGCAACGAAAAAATCGAAAGGTATAATTTCATTAATTTATTTATTGTGTTTTCAGTTTGCATCAATAGGTTAGTTGATTTTGGTATAATTTTATATTCATGTTTGCATAATTACCTTGTAGGGAGAAGATGAAGGGAAAGAAAGATATAATTCTTACAAATCTGCTGTTGGAACTTGGAAGTTATGGAGAATTGGGAATGATGTTGCTTATAAGCTTATTTCTTGTTTTTATTTATGTTACCAATATGCATTTGAAACTTTAATTTGCTATGGAACCATTGGAACATTGAAATGTTGTTTAGTAGTTTAGTTTATGTTTGTGACTTGTGAGTTGTGACTGGGAGTTTATGACAGTTGGTTTGCATAGTTGCCTATTTTCAGACTTTGACAGTTTGACATGTTGCAGATTTCATACTTTTTGATCTGTTATGTTCAAGGTGTGCATGGCTTTTTGAGATGCCTTCATTGTTATGAGTAGTTGTTGTTTATGGCTATATAGGTTTGGAATTTTTATTTTTAAACTTGCTATTATGACTTATGAGTAGTTGTTACTTATGTTATGACTTATGAGTTATGAACTTATGATAGATTGATGGAATGATGGTTGCACTGCCATTTCATTTACAAGTTCATTTTTTGCAATTGTGAGAGATGAGAATGCAGTTTATGCACTTTTGCAGCTGATGTTAATATGTAAAGCTGATTGATTGTAAAGTCTGTAATGCATTAAGCATTTGTACAGATTTTGAAATTTTGTGTTTTGACAGAATTTGGGCCCGAAAACAGGAAGGACCGGCTCGGCCTGGCCCGATTCGGGCTTTTACCAGTCCCTTGTTTTATAAGAGCAAAGCTCGGCCCGGGTATACAGCAATCGGTCCAGACCTGGGCCCTGTAAATGCTATGCCGGTTTGGGCCCGAGCCCAGCCCTAGTTGGAGTCTTTCTCATGAATTTTTTATTTTTTTTTGGTCAAAAAGTCATTCAATTTAAATCAGAGCAAACAGTACAAAGACGACGTATCCTAATGGGGTCGTCAGAAAACATCGTCTTACAGAATTGCAAATTCTATACTGGGTCGTCAGAAAACATCGTCTTGCAGAATTGCAAATCCTATACTAGATATTGCATAAGCTATAAAATCTCAAGTACACCCACCTTGTTCGGTTAAGCACAATTATTTATCAAGCTGGCTAGGGATCGAAGTAAGCATCAAGAAACCACGAACACAGACTAACTAACTTGGACCAACAAAATTAAACAGAGTTTGGAGAAAGACTAATGTCCTCCAAAACAGCCCAAATCTTCAAAAGCCTTGATCCAGCTCCACAAGCCAAAGCCCAAAGGAGAGAAACTCTAGCTGATGCAGTCCAATCCCGAAGGAGCCCAAAACCCAAATGAAACATGGAAACCCTAGCCTCCTTCCATGCCTCTTTGCCGCCGCCATCCCAAAGCAGCGACTCACCTCCGGCACTAGTTTTGTCAGAGCCACCGTCACAGGCCCAACCATGGTCGCAACCTCCACCTTAATTGTATCCACCGCTACCGTCACCAGCATTTGCCATCGGCCAAGCAACCAATGGAGATTCAGATCTGCCACCAAAAACCCAGGAGTCATGATCTCCATTAGCACCGCCGTCAGACAGATCGGGGTCTCGTCCTCTCCAAGCCGATCCAAATCCAAATTTCTCCCAACCAGGTTCCATTCCTCTCCAATCCTTCATCGAGGGCCATCGCCAAACCCTACGTTGCCAGCGCAAATCATCAAACTCAGAGATCAATGGCTCTCCACCCCACGTCAATAAGGAGACGACGAGAGAGAGAGAACCAAACAAAGCAAGGAGAACGGCACCATGTCGCGAGACACCACCACCATACTCCCGAATTCTTCCATGGAGGAGGGAGAGCCCGTCCTCACCGGTCGTTTTGGAGCCGCCACCATCAACTCTAGGGCTAACAGGACACACACCCTTATTTTCTCAAGAGAGAGAGAGAAGAGCGAAACATGTTTTTTAACTTAGAAGATGTTAAACCCTTTTCTCATGAATTGATGAAGGATAAATATAAATAATGTTTATATGAAAATATTGAACTTTAGAAATGGAAAATCATGACTATGGTTTTCATTTCGTCAAGCTTTTTCATTTCTTTATATGTCCGTACCTACAACCAGCCACTAAGAGCAATGTCTATATAAACTATAAAACTATAAAGGCATCATAGAAGAACAAAGGAATCTGAACTTTGCTTAAATTCAAGATCAGGGATTCCAAGCTTGTACGTCTACGTTCAAGCTTAAGTTCGAGATTAGGGAATTCAAACTTGTCTAAAGTATCCAAACTCATTCAAGCATTTGAAAGTTTTAGGAAGTCGATCCAGCTGTCCAGGATAAGCTAGACAGCTAGAGTTCATAATTTACGTACGGAACAGCTAGAGTTCATAATTTACGTACGGAAGCGATTGATACATTTAGTGAGGGAGTTCCCTACTTGAGAGATGAGAAAAAATGCATCAATTTAGTGAGAGAAAATTCATCATGATAGACGGTAGGGTCACATGTGTGAGACTGTTCTTGTAATCCCGTTATTTTACATAGTGAGTGAGACTGTTCTTGTAATCCCGTTATTTTACATGGTAAAAGATAAAAGTTTTTATTCTTCGAGGATGTAAACATATTTACCAAACCTAGTTATATATTGTGTCTTTTTTTAAGTAGCAAGTGTCTTGTCAATCCGAAAAGCCCTATTGTTGTCGTTGTTCTTGGTACTTTTTTTTTTCTTTTTTGAGAAAGCCTTGTTCTTAGTATTTATGAAAACGTACTAAATAGGGAAGGAAAATTCTTAGATACGAAAGTTAAACTTAAGACGAAATAGGACAGCCACATGTTCAAACTGTAATAATCTAGAGCAGGTACAAACCATGAACACCACCAAGTGGATTTATTTACAATGAAATCACAATACAGTTGCCCTGACAGAGTGCTTCCTAAAAGGATGTCGATGGATAAGAGCTTGTTGTAGCAGATGCGGTAACCTGAGAGGAATATGTGCTATAACCACCGGTAAAAGGCACGCTTTGATCTGTACTTAAACCACTATTACTATTATTGTCGGAAAACTTGGAGAACGATACTGCAGAAGCCAAATAGGTTGCCACAGGCAATTTTGATGGAAGAACTGGCACCGGAACTTCGAAGTTGAGTACTTGAATCGCTTGCTGTATCGAAGGCCTCATTATGTAGTCTGGGTGAGCGCACCACAACCCAACAATCATTAAACACTCTACTTGTTTCTCATCAAATTTACCGCAGAGTTTCGGATCGGCTGCTTCAATGATGCTGCCTTCTCCATAAAGCTTCCAAACCCATTCTACAATATTGATTTGATCTCTTTCCATGTTGAGATCAATCGGTGTTCTCCCACATGCTATCTCCAAAGCGACGTTTCCTTACTAGCTTTTCCAGTGGTAACACATTCAGGAGCCATGTATCCCATTGTTCCAGCCAAAACCGTTGTTTGTGATTGCTTGCCATGATCCACTAGCCGAGCTAATCCAAAATCCCCAAGTTTGGCGTTGAAATTAGAGTCTAACATGATGTTACTGGATTTGATGTCCCTGTGCAAAACGCATTGTTCCCATCCATCATGTAGATAGAGCAACCCGGATGCCAATCCTTGAGCTATTTTGTACCTGGTCTCCCAAGTTAACAAACTCTTTTGTTTGAACAAATGTGAATCTAAACTGCAGTTGGGCATGAACTCGTAAACAAGCAGGAGTTCTTTCTTTTTGTGGCACCAACCAAGGAGTTGAACCAGATTCCGATGCCTAAGTCGACTGATGATCCTTACTTCTGTAGCGTACTCCTTCATTCCTTGTTTAGATCCCTTGGATATCCTCTTCACAGCTACATATGAGTTCAAGTCCTTTATGAACCCCTTATAAACCCCACCAAATCCTCTCTGCCCGAGCTTCTGTTCCTCTTCAAAGTTACCAGTTGCCCGGACTAATTCCCCGTACAAAAACTTTCTAGGGCCAGTCCCTTGTTCAAATTCATCGTCAATGGCATCACCAACCATAGGATCCTCATCACTGTCCATCGTTTCATTTTTCTTCAACAAGATAAACCAGACCAGAGCCAGCCCACCAACTAGAATAATACTTGCTCCAATCCCTAACCCAACAACTAGTCCTTTATTGCCGGAGTTGGGATTAGAACTAGTTACAGAACTAGCTACAGGGCTAGGCGCAGGAACAGAGAGTAGACTTACCGGTGTCTTGTCCCTGGCATTCTCATCAACCAGAGGAGTTGAAGTGAAATTCCACGAGACGATCTTGTGTATAGCAGAAGCTGCACCTGTTGAAGCAGAGAACCCGACAATGACCCAATCGGGTAAGGTAAGCTTCAGATCAACTGTGTAAGATAAATAGCTCGTATTTTTTTTTCCGGCAGACACAAAAGTTGTGAAGGCAACACTCAGCTTTTCTGTGCTAGAGTTGTAACTGATCTGGACATCATTATTTTCTCCATCGATGCTACTACCATTCCAAGCCAGGGCTTTCAACGACTTGACAGAGTTGACGTCGATACCCACATGATCTCCGTCGATACCCCGAAGTTCTTCAGATTGGTCGTCCACGGTTTCATTTGTGTCGGAGGTGCGTTCGGCTGTGTTCATGTAGATATCAAATTCCACCGCCACAAATGGGTACTGCTGATAGAAGGGGAGGCCGAGAGAAACGCCCCCATCTGCTGAGCGATTGAGTTTGGATCCGTTTGGCGCTATAAAGAAGGCTAGTCCATCACCGGCACCAAATGGTAATTTTGCATCATCTGGCGCATAAATGGAGAATGTGAAATTTGTGGTGAAATCGGCGAGTTTTCCGGTGGCATTTTCTCGGAGCAGGAAGGGTTCAGTGTAGTAGGCTCGACCGGTTCCGCCCTGCTTCTCGTCTTGTGCGCTTCTGGTGAGGCGGAGAAAATGGTTGTCAATGAAAGCGTCTCCCTCGCTAGTTATTTTGGGAATAATTGTTTGATTAAAGCTCGGGGAACTCAAAGCTCAATGGAGCTGTTTTGGCCACGATCGTTAGCAGGAGTAGAGAGGTAACTTGTGCTACCAAAAAGTAAATTAAGGTTTGTAGGGCGTGCCACCGCGCGGACGCGGAACGAGAACGGTGCGCGTTCTTGACTTCTAATCAGGCGAAGTAGAGCTCCGGTGTCACCTCGCGGGCGAGGAATTACGAGCGAACTATCTAGTCACCTGTGAATCGATACTCACTGTTTGCAGCGAGCAGAGCAGCAATTGGGAAAGAGAGGCGAGTCCAGACGGGCTCTGAGATGTAAGGCGAGGTGCATTTAGAACTTAGGGTTTCGAGGATGCTCGAAGACTTGCAGTTGTTTTGTATGATTGATTATGTGTGTGTCCTAAACCAGATCCTCGAACTCTCTTATATAGCGATCCGTAAGCAATTCGCAGAGACCTAATCACAAATCCATTCGGACTCAGCAATTAGAATCTCACCAGGAAATGACTAGCTCGCGAGCCGCGCGATCCATGCAACACGTGCCCAAAACAGACTTCGCCTAGGTCTCGCTCACCGCCCCGCATCATATCACTGTAGCGTCGTACGCGAACTCGAGCACTAAGCGATCCTATCCCGCGGGTACTACAGTCCATTTCCAACTCTACCTCGCCATGCACTGTAGAAACCTACACGAACTAGAACAAAGGATCCCGCGAGGACATCGAATCCCGCGAGGTATCAGAATCTTTGCAAAACTCCAACTCGCGTGTTGCCAGTTTTCGTCACCCTTCGTGGGCTTCGCATTAAAAAAGGGCCACAGGTACTGGCCCAAATGTTATCCAAAACCTACCTCAAGTCTTGGACCAAAAATACCCACTGGGCTCAAACAGGAGCTGCAGAAGGGCAGAAGAGAAAGATAAAGAGATACAGTCCTGGTAGAACAAGGAATTGAAGGTTTCCTGACCGGATCGAGTGATTGACAACCATTTTGGGGAGAGTTGGCTAGCTGGTAAAACTTTTGGACGGCGAACTAAATTGTAAGCATTGCCCCCTAGGCCTTGAGCTTAATCCATTTCGCAACGGATAAGCGAAAAGGCCTAAATGAGCCATTTACGGGAATTCGTAATTCAAAAGGTGCTGACGTTTCGGCATCGTCGCCTCCCTTCATCATTGTGGCTGTTTGAAATTTGAAACGTGCTGACGTTTCGGTCGTCATCGCGTCTCCTCATTACGGCCACCGATTGAAAAGACGTTACGGTCCGTCTCCTTTATAAACCTCGATGCGGGTCCCCACATCTCACCATCGCTTTCCAACCAGTCTTCTCCCTCTCTTCTACAACCAACCAAACTTCGCCACCGGACTCACTCCGACCAGAAACAATGGCTCCCAAACCAACTGCAAATGATCCAAACCTTAACCTCACGGCGGCGAGCTCTTGGTCAACCGGCCTCGCTCGTCGTTTTGCCAACAACCCTCCTCAAGGAACACCCATTTATTTCCTTGAAACAGGGGCAACCCTGCTCGGTCCGACTCCTTCACAACCTCCGTCCGCCGCTGATCTGAACCACTATACTGCCTCTGTGCGCCGACCAATCCTTGCCCAACGTCGTGAGCCGGGAAACTTTGCCTCCTGGTTCCACCAAGCCCACTCTCACACAAATATCCGGGTCGGGGAATGGCCCAGCGTCACTGCGGAGGACCGGGCGTGGTATGCGGCTCGCCTCCAGACCGATCAAGCGATCTGGGAAGCAACCGGCATCAGCGAAGCCATTGCCTTGAGCTTCTCACTGCCTCCTCACGCTGATCGAGCACCCATCGCTGCCGCGGCCTGCTTATGGAACAGTGCCACCAACACTTTCGATTTTCCTTTCGGGGAAATGGGCATTTCTCTGCTAGACATCCTCGCCATCACCGGGCTGCCGATCCATGCTAAGCCATATGCGCCAGGCGACTTTGCATCGACCGAGTTTACGCATTCCTGCAACCTGGGGGCCCGCCGCACCCTGAAAGGCTCGTATGGAGTATGGAGGAAATTCTACATCGGCCATGCAGAACAACACGAAGCAGGTATCGCTTTCCTTGAGTATTGGCTTGATAAATTCATATTTTGTGGCAGTGCTCACAAGCCTACAGGGAAATGGATAAAGCTGGCCGAGGCACTCTATAATGGAATTGAAGTAGGGCTAGGGCAGCCCGTGCTGGGCGCGCTTTACCGGACCCTGCACATGTTGTCCCTAAGACCCTTCCATCTCTCTGCTGGCCCTCTGTGGATCCTGGATTTATGGACGCAGCTGTACTTCTCGCTCTTCCGGCGAGCCCCACTGGAATTTCTGCCCGAGGACCAATTGCTCGGCTTCGCGGTGTGCAGGAACGCTGCGAACCGGACTCCCCTGTCCTTCTTCGCCAGCCTCTCCATCCTGTACAACCAACTCGAACCGCCTCCCACCATAGACATGATGGTTCGCCGGCGCCATCCTGAAGTCTTATCAACGGGCTTCTTCCCTCGCTCTGACTTAGACTCTGACGCCAAAACCGTCTTCATGAGAGCATCCTCATGCTGCGACCTTCAGCTCGCCGAAGATGAACAAGGCTTTAAGCTGTATGCCCCCAACCACTTCGCCAGACAACTTGGCTTCTCTCAAGGGATCCCCTATCCAGTTTTCCATTCGGTGAACAAGTACACCTCCTGGAGGAAGATTGGCGAGTCCGACCGGGTCACCCCGCTGCAGAACATTTTCCCTATCACTCCTGACTTGCTGGAGATTGAGCCTTCGCTGGGTGTTGACCCCGCTTACCTCTCTTGGTGGCGATCCTTATCCGACAACCATTGGGGGTTCCCAGATGATGCTGTCTTCGCTGCCATCTTTTATCCTCTGTACGACACTATGGGCGAGTCAGACCGCGTCATTCTTGATAACCAGCGCGACTGTGAAGAGGGCGGTTCAAAGGCCTGCGCTCCCACCAGTTCCCGCTACTCTTCGCTCGACGGGGATCGTCATTCGAGAACGCGATCCCGCACCCGAGATATGCCACTAACTGTGTAAATTTCAAACCGCATTTATCACTTCGACGAAATACTTCTCCCTAACTCTCCTATCTATCTTTACAGTCTGCCCCCCGCCGGAGAACTATCAGAAGACCTGAGGGTGCCGGAGACAAAGGAAAAGCACCTGCTCAAGAGGAACCCGCGGCGGACCATGACAGTGAGACTGCTCCCGTCATTCCTCGGCCAACAAGCGGCGAAAGCTCGCGGAAACGCCTTGTTGAGGACGAAGAAGAACTGCTAGAGGATGAGCGATATCGGCAAGAGCACGCTTTGGTAAGCGACCTTTCTTCGAACCAAACTACATTAAAGCCAACAAACGATGTGCTAACTCTGTATTTGACAGGTTCGCCGCTGCATCCGACCTCGCCTCGCTGTCAATGAAGGAGCAACAGCGATAGTTGAAGTCCCAGCCCTGGAACCAATCGTCGGGGATCAAACCATGGTTACCGAGGAAGTCGCCGTGCGACCCCCTTCTCCAACCAACGCTCTAGGCGAAACTGGCCTGCCTCTAGAGCCTACCTCGGCTCCTGCTCAAGATGAAGATTTCGGCCAGACCACCCGGCTTTCTGACTTCGCTGCCCCTTCGGCGGTTCCGCCAGAGGACTTCCAACCGGTGCTTGAGCCCTCTCCCCTGCAACCAGATTCAGCGGCTCAGACCAACGAAGAACCGATAGTCCCTACTCGGTCTGAGGTCCCCCCGCCCGTTCCAGAGATTGAGGCCGTTGCAGAGGTTGAACCAACCACTCCGGCCCCAACTAGGACATCTGGCGAGGCGGCTTCTTCTTTGGCTACCCGGACCGCTTGTCTTCGGGCCCGGATTACTCCGCCTGCCAATCCAGAGCCCATTCGCCTAGCCCGGGCTTTCTTTCACGGGCTACTGCGCCAAGGTCCCCACATGAACGTATTCGATTTGGTGAGGCGCGCCCGCGAGGCCCATGAAGCTCTGACTCGGCACCTCGCTGGCAGCAACCCTACTCTGGACCATGTGTTGGAACTTACCGACGCTGTCGAGCTGCAGGCTCGCCGAGTTCAAGATGTCGGTGCCCAGTCGGCCGCTCACGAGAAAGTCCGTGAAGCCTTAGACCATCAGATGGCAGCCCTTTTAGCCGAACTTGAAGACGCTGAGATTCCTGAAGCGTCTTCAGAGAACCCATGCACTGTCTATGCTCGGCAAGTAGTGGCCTTGGAGGCTCAGATAGCGGAGCTGCAAGCTCAGCTGGCTCAAGCTCGCCAGAACTTGGCCCGAGCTGAAGAGGCAGAAGCCCGTGTGCAGGCCGCGGAAGAGACCCAGGAAGCTTTGGACTCGGCTATTGCTGTTGCCGACGAAGCCCAAGCCCAGGCAGATGTTGAAGAGTTGGCCTTAGAAGGCCTTCTCATAGATTTGTATAGGGCTTCTAGGCAGGTTTAGACCCGATCAGCGCTTTGCCCCCTTTGTATAATAATATTATTATTAAATCAAATTTTCCCGCTCTTGTCAAATCTTGTGTAAGAATTGTCAAGAAAAAATCTTTTTCCAAGATTTGGTGGGGGTTTCCAATGCAACTACTCGCTTGGAACGCGGGTAGTCATTATGGAACAACGCGTCCGACCTTATCTCCAAAGCTCATGTCTCGGAGCAAATCGCTACATGGAGGACATCTGTTGAAAGGAAAATCACCCTTTTCGCCTATAAAAAGAAACGCTTGGCCGGGGCGAAGTATCAGTTAAGTCTTTGCCACCTTGCCATGGGCTCTTATACCCTTCTGTACATCCTCTTGTCCCTGCTTAAAGCAAAGCCCCCACCTCACATTTTCATTCTTCGTTTTTGCTGATTCTGAAAATCTACTCTTAGGCCGGGAGTGATTTTGAAAATCTACTCTCAGGTCAAGCCTTTGTTTAGACGAACTAATGGCTGGGCACATTCTGCCTTGCACCGGCTGTTCTGTCCAAGCGCGAGGCTCTCGAGGCTCCGCATACGCTTGCGCTCCAGGTTCTGGTCAGTGCCTTTCAAGCACCTTCCAGGCATGACCGGTAGCATGAGGGACCCTGGTCCAGTGGACCTCTAGCTTCCCAACAATTTGTCTTAGGTCCGGGCCGGTGTCAAGGCTCCTGCTGGTCTAAAGAAGCGGGACGTTTGCCGACTTTGAACGAAGGACGCAGCGGCAGCCTCTTCTTCAACCTTGCAAGATATGCGGGTTGAGGCTTCCAATATCTGCAGATCTATGCTTTTTGAATGTAAACATAGTCCAATTTCACCCTTTCTGTCAATGTAGTTGCTTTGGCCGCAAAGCCAATGTTCGAAACTTATATTGAACAACGTCAAAAAGGCAAAACAAATGAATTTATTGTTTTTTAGGGCCTCTGGAATAGGCCCCAATCTTGTACTTGTCTTTGCGTTTAGACTTTGCACGTTTACAGACAAATGAAGAAAAATAGAGTTATCCTTTTTTACTTTTTTAGGGCCTCTGGAATAGGCCCCAATCTTACACTGGCCTTTTTAGGCTGGTATGTTATAACGTACTCTATCAGTCTTCTATCCTGGATTGCCCCCTAGTGTTAGGTGGTGGAGCGAGAACGCGATGGCGCGTAGCACTATTGACTGTGGTGACGGGGTCTGGGGAGGCGGAGGATCCTCGCGTTCCCAAACTCCTGCAATGTGGCGCTTGAGGAAGCGGCCATTAATAGGATTGCGATGAATGGTACCGTCCAAGTCGCGCAGGTGGTATGCCCCCTTGGGGAGTATACGATGAATAATAAAAGGGCCTTCCCATCGAGCGGACCACTTGCCCCGACTGTCGGTTTTGTCCCCAAGGGGGAGTACCGCGTGCCACACTTTCTGGCCCTCAGCATAGCTCCGTCCGCGCGTGACCTTATTATACGAACGTGCGATGCGTTGTTTCTCGAGGACGAGATTGTTGAAAGCGGTGACGCGGTGCTCGTTAAGATCTTCAAGTTCCTGCCACATGGCCTGGACGTAATCCTAGCCAAGTAGTTGATGCTGTTCCTGAACGCGGAGTGAAGCGATATTGATCTCAAGGGGAAGGACGGCATCGTGGCCGTACATGAGAGCGTACGGGGTGGTATCCGTCGGGCCGCGTTTTGAAGTGCGGTAAGCCCACAATGTGTTGTAGAGTTCCTCATGCCAGACACGCGGGTTCAACTCCAACATCTTGCGGAGGATGCCAAGGATGACTTTATTACTAGCCTCCGCCTGGCCGTTGGACTGTGCATAATATGGCGTAGAGTGGAGAAGCTTGATTCCGTAGTCGTTTAAGTACTTAACAATTGAATCAGCCATGAAAGCTGCCCCCCTGTCCGTAACGATGCACTCCGGGATACCAAAGCGGGAGATGATATTGCGGAAAATAAAGTTGCGCACCGAGTTGGCGGAGGCAACCTTGAGTGGTTCGGCCTCGACCCATTTGGTAAAGAAATCGGTGGCGACGATAATGAACTTATGCTGCTCAGAAGAATGGGGATGAATGATG
>NC_020492.1:1152338-1153544 GCF_000184155.1 Fragaria vesca subsp. vesca
ATGATGCCAACGAAATCTATCGCCCAACCGCGACCCGGCCAAGGTTTAATGATAGGCTGCAACGGGATGTTGGGAATATGTTGCACTGGTCCGTGAGCCTGGCAGTCTTGGCAACCTTTGGCGAAGGTAATACAGTCTTTCAGAATGGTTGGCCAGTAGTACTCATGGCGACGGATTAACCAACGCATTTTTGGCCCAGCCTGGTGCGAACCGCAAACTCCACAATGGACTTCGCGCATGATACGTTTAGCTTCGTTCCCATACACGCAGCGGAAATCGTTTCCGTCTTCCCCACGCCGCCGGAGTTCGCCATTGCGTAAAACAAAGTTTAAGGCGAGGAAACGTATTTGCCTGGAGTGAGCGGCGTCGTTGGGGTTCTGGAGGTAGGCGATAAATGGTAGCCGCCAATCCTCGTCGATAGGGTCCAAAGTCGCAACTTCGGGGGTGTCAGCCTGAAATTGCCCCCTAGCGATGAAAGAGGGAAGCGTGCGGCGTTCGACTTTGAGCAAACGTTCGCGCACGCCGTCGCGCAGGCTGAGACCGGACGCTACTTGGGCGAGCTCGTTGGCGGCGAAGTTGAACTCATGTGGTATGTGCTCGATGTAGACGTCGTCGAATCGGTCCAACACCTCAAATGCTTTGCGCAGGTATGGCTCAATGGACGAGCTTAAGCACTTAAACTTTTCCACCAGCTGGTTAACGACCAACAAAGAATCACCAAAGATCTGAACCTCGCGGACTCCTAAATCCAACAAAATCTCTAGGCCGATGATCAATGCCTCGTACTCAGCCTAGTTGTTGGTGCATTAGAAATCGAGCTGGAACGAGTAGGAGAAGCGATCTCCAGCGGGATTGGCTATGGCTATCCCGGCTCCGGCCGCGGTATCAGTTCGTGAACCATCAAAGTACAGGGTCCATGGAGCGAGTGTAACGGTAGCGAATTCCAACTCGCGAAACGCCGTGAGCTCTGAAGGTGGGTGATGAGCGAGAAAGTCTGCTATTGCTTGTCCTTTTACTGCCTTTTGCGGAACATATTGCAACGAGAATTCGGACATGGCTAAGATCCACTTGCCGATGCGTCCTCGCAGGATAGGGCGGGAGAGCATGTATTTGACCAGGTCGGATTGAGCGATCACAACCGTGGTAAAGGCAAGCATGTAATGGCGCAGCTTTCACCCTGCAAAATATAGGGCAAGACACAACTTT
>NC_020492.1:1154141-1155437 GCF_000184155.1 Fragaria vesca subsp. vesca
ATGGTGTGAGGACGTTGCAAATCGTCCTTTGCCTGGGTAAGTCCCCATCGCGTTAGATTGGAGGCCGTTATTCCATATGGGCGGCCCTTGTTATCGACGCCTTGAACATCCAACGGACCCAAGTCTGTAGTATAATATCGGGCATCATTGAAGTTGGCGGAGATAGAGAATGGCCGCGGGTCGGCTTTGATGATGACTGCTTCACGGTTCTCGGTGTCCCAAATCATGAGTTCTTGGTGCATGGAGGAAGGCACGCAGAAACTTCTGTGGATCCAATCTTGGCCAAGAATCATGTTGTAAGAGGAAGTGTATTCGGCGACGAAAAAGGTGTAAACCCGTGATGCCGGCCCGACCTTGACTCGTAGAAATAGCAAGCCTAGGGTTCTGGACACTTGCCCGGTGAAGTTCTTGACTGTCAAGGACGTGGTTTGGATCATCGAGCGCGGGATGTCTAGGAGTCCCATGGTACGGGTTGTGACATCATTGACCGCGGCACCGGTGTCGACCATGACTTTGTTGATCATCTTTCCTTCGACTTCGGCCGTGATATACAGTGGCCACATGTGAGTGGCCATGTCCAAAGTTGGTGTGGAGAAGGTTAGAGTTTGCTTATGTTTGATGCTGCTCGTAATTTCCACCTGTGGGGCGTCGTCAGCCTGTACCGGAACTGGGCCCATTTCGCTGCTGCATGGCGGGGGTATGCTACTGACATCCTCGCTGCTAACGGGAATATCCGCCGCGCTGCAGGTTGTGTTCGGTGGAAGAGCGTATCTTTCCGAAATGAAGAACACCATCCCGACTTGAAAGGAGAATTGTTCAGGGACTGGGCCAGGGGAGTGTCAATGATCCCGTGTTCCCCTTCGAGCACCGCGAAAGCATCTGCTTCGCGGCTAAACCCTTCATCAGCACCCCATCCTGAGACCTCTACCATACTACAGGTGAATGATTCTGCCTGCTCTTCGTCCCGGTCTTCCTCTAGGTTAAGTCGAGGTTCTGAATGTGCCTCGTCGTCTTCTGAATTCTCGCGGAAACACTGGGCCATTTGTTGGGCGAGGTTAGGACTGGAGGGCGCCTGTGCGGCTATTGGTGGCTCTTGAGCCTCGGGTTGCCGCGGACGCCATACTGACTTGGTTGAAGGCTGGTGGTCCTTGGCGGGTTGTTTGTCTGTTGCCAAAGGAGCCTTATCGCTGTCTTCCTTTTTCAACCGTTGTAGGGTGGATACTCGGGGAACCATCCGAGTCTCGGGCTCCGGGGTGGACCGTGTCCGAGGCTGGTGTGGTGGTGGTGGCTCCCTTC
>NC_020492.1:1155565-1161696 GCF_000184155.1 Fragaria vesca subsp. vesca
TCTTGGCCGCAGAAAAACAACGTCTTTCATCTCCTTCAGAAATTCTTCTCCAAACACAAACCCTAGTTTTAGGATTTCTCTTGCCGTGCCTTCTCCTCTGTAATTCTCGGCGTAGTTCCTTGTTTCAATACTCAAAGTGTAATCTAAACTCAGACCTCATGTTTTCTTTTATTATCTATTCAATTACTTTAGTTTGTTTCCATCTCTCTTATTCGTTTGTGTTCATGAGTTGGATTTTTGATTGAGTTTGTTCTTATAATCATGAAAATCAGATCTGTACACTTGAGTTGTTGGTGTAATTGATGATGCTTTTGATGATCTAAATTATGTTTATATGTGTGATTGACAACTTATGACTTGTTCTTAATCAATATATGCCATTGTTTGTGTTAAGTCCGCGTCGGTAAACATGAACTAGAATGGTAAGGAGTTATAGGTTGCATGCTAGGATGTCTTTGAAGTCCGCGTCGGTGAATTACATTCTAACATGTTCAAGTTCTTCCTTTGATCTATTTTGGATATGAAGTCCGCGTCGGTACATATCTATGAGAGGTTAGAAGGGTTTTAAGTAGTTAAGTCCGCGTCGGTAAATTACTTGAAAGATGGAATTTGATTCGTTTCTCCATATGCATGATTTAGGTTGTTAGGGTTGAAATTACATAGCTACTTGATTATATGAATCTGATTTAGTGTTTTCTTGTGTGCAAAGAGACGATCACATGTATATAGTAGCTTAGGTTTTTGTTTCTTTTTAGTTTAGGATTTTCGTCACTCTTCTGTTCTCTGTTTTCTTTTATTTTATTTTCGTATCAAACGATCTCCGAATCCACTGAAAATTTGTACAGTAGTTCCTCTGTGTGTCTAGTAGATCCCTGTAAATTTTCATATTTTTCTGAGTAGTTTAGGTTAGGTTTTTAATTAGGTTTTCGACTGCTGTTCTATGGAACAGTAGCTACTTTTGTAAATTGTTTAAATGTTTTATTACTTGTTAATATTTGTTGTGTTTTTCTAACGCTTTGTTTTGCAAGGTACCCTCAATCCCCGGCCCTATACGATACCCTACTTACTCAATGCTACTAACGATAAAAAGGGTTTATTTGATGCAGGTTTTGTATCCGTCAGTATGTTTAGTGCCCCCACTATCCGGTTCTTCCCTGGTATGTAAGTTCCTTTGGAAGCATTTGTTTTGTCGTCCAACTCGTTCAGGATTAGCTCGTAGCTACCGACTTTGTTTATCAGGTCACCCATGGAATTAAAGCGCTCTCCATGATGCTTCAACCGCTGGCGGTGCTCCAGACCTCTAATAGCCAACTTAATGGCTTCTTGCTCAGGTAGCAGGTAATCACACTTGGCTTGCTGGATTTTGAAGCGTTGGAGGAAAGAAACTCCGGACTCCATACTCTGTTGGCTCATCTGTGTGAGGGAGTCGAGGCCAACTTTAGGCTCAATCGTGCCGTACGTTTCCCGGAAGAGTCTTTCCATAGTGGGCCAATCTGCTATTGACCCAGGCTTCAATCTGGAGTACCAGGTGAAAGCAGCCCCGGACAGAGAAGTCCCGAAGAGTTTGAGTTTGAGCATATCATCATTCCCGTATTGGCCGCATTGGACCTTAAAACGGGTCATGTGTGTTGCTGCATCTTCCCTTGTTTCCCCGGAGAAAGTGGTGAAGACAATATTCTTAAACCCATGGGGGAAAGGATATTGTGCCACGCTATCAGGATAGGGGTCACGATAATGCAAGCTAGCATCACCTTTTCCGGTTTGCTCCTTGACTATGCTCGAGATGAGCTGGCGCCAATCGGCTGCAGTTACCGGTGTGGCTTCTGCCCCCTGATCGTGGCCGTGCCATGCAGAGAGGCTAGGGGCCTGCACGATGTTCTTAGGGGTCGAACTGGAATAAGCTATAACCGGGTCATCTGGTGTCCCGATCCCTTGAGATGGGAAGACACCAATGCTCCTGAGTGTGACTCCAGGGCCGCCCGGCGAGGGTAGACGGGGTGGCGTCTTTGACGAACTGGCCCCCAATGTGAATTGGGGAGTCTTCTGGGCCTCGACCCTTGGATTTCCTCTAGGGCGTTCATTAGGTGGAATATACCTTGAGCCTTCAGTTGCACTTGAACTAATAGCATGATTCTTTGGCGCCTGAGACCGCATCCAGTCTTCCACTTGCAGGACCCTTAAGCTCAAGTTATCATGTTGCTCCTTGTAGTCCTCAAGCTTTCCATGCTATTCTTACTTCCAAAGAAAGAAGCGTCCTGCTGTTGTTGTAACTTGGTGTCGTGTTCGTCCAAGCGACGGGTTTGCACATCCAGAGTTTTTGTGAAAGCCGCCTTGCTCTGATCCAAATCCTTCTGGATCCTTTGAAGGGAACCTATCACCAAGTCTTTATCTTCCCTGACTTTACCAGCAACGTAGTTAAACTCCTCGCTGAGCCTAGCATGGTTCTCTTGGTTAGCGAGCCAGATAGTCCTATCCTTAGTGACCTGTTCAGAGAGGTCTTGGACGCTTTGCTGGGTGGTGTCGACTTTCGAGCTGAGCGAGTCAATGTTTTGCTAGGTGGTGTCGACTTTCAAGCCGAGCTCATTCTTGAGCTCGTTCTTCAGTTCCCCAAACATCTGACGGACTTCATCCGCGGGCAGAGTAGGTCCGGCGTCTTGGGTTGGTCGTGAACCTGTCATTGTGGTTTTGCTATGGTCGGGGTTGCCAAACCGAGCGAGAACCTCTTCTTGGGTGAGAGATCGGCAAGCCGCGCTGTTATGGGGCTTGTATTGTGGAGATTTATGTTTCAAACAAGAAATCGAGGGTCTCCCGTATGGGGATCCGCCTGATTTCCCAATGATGACGAGAATATTACACTCCCGGTCCCACTGGGCGTGCCAATGTTTTGGCCACGATCCTCAGCAGGGGTAGAGAGGTAACTTGTGCTACCAAAAAGTAAATTAAGGTTTGTAGGGCGTGCCACCGCGCGGACACGGAACGAGAACGGTGCGCGTTCTTAACTTCTAATCAGGCGAAGTAGAGCTCCGGTGTCACCTCGCGGGCGAGGAATTACGAGCGAACTATCTAGTCACCTGTGAATCGATACTCACTGTTTGAAGCGAGCAGAGCAACAATTGGGAAAGAGAGGCGAGTCTAGACGGGCTCTGAGATCTAAGGCAAGGTGCACTTAGAACTTAGGGTTTCGAGGGTGCTCGAAGACTTGCAGTTGTTTTGTATGATTGATTATGTGTGTGTGTGTCCTAAACCAGATCCTCGAACTCTCTTATATAGCGATCCGTAAGCAATTCGCAGAGACCTAATCACAAATCCATTCGGACTCAGCAATTAGAATCTCACCAGGAAACGACTAGCTCACGAGCCGCGCGATCCATGCAACACGTGCCCAAAACAGACTTCACCTAGGTTTCGCTCACCGCCCCGCATCATATCACTGTAGCGTCGTACGCGAACTCGAGCACTAAGCGATCCTATCCCGCGAGCACTACAGTCCATTTCCAACTCTACCTCGCCATGCACTGTAGAAACCTACACGAACTAGAACAAAGGATCCCGCGAGGACATCGAATCCCGCGAGGTATCAGAATCTTTGCAAAACTCCAACTCGCGTGTTGCGAGTCTTCGCCACCCTTCGTGGGCTTCGCATTAAAAAAGGGCCACAGGTACTGGCCCAAATGTTATCCAAAACCTACCTCAAGTCTTGGACCAAAAATACCCACTGGGCTCAAACACTACCCATATAACTAAAAGATTGACAGTTACTTTGGTGGTTACATTTTAGGTTTCAAAACAGTGCAAACAAAAATAAAAACAACGACCACCTATCATCATAAGAAGCACAAATTTCATTTAAATTCACACAATTTTATCTGAGCCAAACATCTTATAGCCTCATACCTACTTTACTTTCCTCTCCTAAGTTCATCTATGTAACTATCCATGTAACTATTCATCTATGTAACTATCCATGTAACTATCCATCTATGTAACTATTCATGTAATTATGCATGCATGTAACTATCCATGTAACTACAGATTGATAGTTACTCGGGTATTTACATACATGTGACACTTGTGTAACTACATTATCCTGCCTATGTAACTATCCATGTAACTATGCATGTAACTATCCATCTATGTAACTATGCATGTAACTATCCATCTATGTAACTATCCATGTAACTATACATGTAACTATATATGTAACTATTTATATAACTATGCATGTAACTATCCATCTATGTAACTATCCATGTAACTATAGATTGATAGTTACCTAGGTAGTTACATACATGCTACACTTACACTTGTCTAACTACATTATCATGCCTATATAACTATTCATCTAACTATGCAAATAACATACTCTAGTTTGGACAGCCATGCAATCTTATTTGTATATATAAGAAAAATTCTAACCGAGAGAGTCCCGAGTCACCCTATCTGGAATATAGCAGCTTTGACTCCATTAGCTTTTCTTGGGCAAACACCACCACCACTTTCTTTGCATTCCAGATGATAGAAGTCCTAATCCGAAAATACTAGTGTTAGCATTCCGACCAATAACCTTTATTGAAAAACAACCAAGTCCACTTCAATATCAAGAAGCATATTACTTGTCATGTTGGATGTACTTAATTCTTTCCATCACTATGGACACCCAAACCTTAATTAGACATCTCCAAAACTATCTTCAAATGATACCCAGTAGTACTTAAAGTTGAATCTCCATAATCAAATAGACAATTCTTTTCCAAGTTATGAACTTAGCCACATAATAAAGTTATGAACTTTGCCACATAAAGTGATCAACTTTCTCATAATTAATACAACACATGCACACAAGACCCAGATCATTCAAAACCAATTGCATATCAATTATAAGCTCAAGAATTGAGTTTACCTTTCTCACAATACCAGCCACTTCCTCTATAGAGTTGGAATTGATCTCAAGCATCAAATTATGACCTTCCAGCCTTCACAACAAGCATAACTAAATGTTCTAAGTTTGCACCGTGGACTTCGTATTAACCACAACAACACAACTGAACTAAATTGGACAGAACATATTTACCTTTGTTTTCCAATTTGAGCAAATATACTTCGTTAGACCAATCTCTGTGCAAAACAAGATTCTGAATGGCATAGCCACACTCCTACGCAAGATTAGACATCAAGGTTCCCAGTCCAAACTGTTCTGCCAACTCCATGTTCTAGCTAGACTTTGCTCCTCACCACAATTCACCAATTCTGCGATTATCCATAAATAAGTGACTATTAAATCATGCTCTGAAACACAACCTCAAACTAGAACTACAGTCAATTGAACTAGAAACACCATCTTTCACAGTGAACCCAGTAGCTCAACTTCTCCCACAATACCAACTTTAAAAATCTTAATTGAAACCAATATTCCAGTACAAAATTCATTCACAGACATTTCCTCAAACACCTGGTGTGCATAACCAAATAACATACCACAAATTAAACATCAAATAACATACCACAAATTAAACATCCCAAACAAACATGCATTTACAATCTAATCAATAAAAGATTCATGATGACACTGCATCCTATTTCATAAATGACATACCCAGAATACAATAATAAAACCCATGAATTCAAGCTTCTTTTTCTATTTCTGGTTTTAATCACACAAAAAGAAAAAGCAATCAATTAACAAAGAAGAGAGAAACATATTAGCTTACCTTGTAAGCTGAAGACGATGATCGAAATTAATCTGAAAAGCTATGACGTACAAGATTTGTTGAAGGACGAAAGAAAAATAAAAGAGAATGAAATTGTCGACAACGACGGTGAAGAGCTCCGTCGTGTGCTTCTAGATTTGTTCTCTTTGAGCTCGTTATGGTAACGCCATCAATCTATTGGTGGATTTAGGAATTACCATAATTACAACGATTTAGAAATTACTAGGAGTACGAAATCAGATTTCATGGAGGATGATGGGTTTGCTAGAGAGAGAGTGATTCGCCAGAGAGAGAGGGATTCGCGGTTGGGGATAAGGAATTAAGGTTTTGAGCGAGAAAGAGAAAAGAGAAAGAGAGAGTGAGGGAGATGGATTCGATTTGAGAGAGAGAGAGAGAGAGAGAGAGAGAGAGAGAGAGAGAGAG
>NC_020492.1:1161878-1164874 GCF_000184155.1 Fragaria vesca subsp. vesca
ATTAGTACAACTAGGGCTGCCACTCGGTCGGTTCGAATCGGTAACGGGAGTTACTAACTTCAAAACCAAAGCTTTCGGTAATGAAATATGACTTTCAATTACCAAACCAAAAACTTCGGTATGAGATAAATCTTACCAACTTCGGATGTTGGTTTTTCGGTATTACCAAACTTCACAACAAATATATTTTCAAAATATAACAAAACAATACAAAACTATAAAATTTAAATATCACTTAAGTTTCTAGAGTCTGATAATACATATACAAAAGATAGTCATTTCAGTACACATTATCGAGTATGGTTTAATTTTCTACCGAAATAGTCAGGATGTAAATGTTTCCAAATTTTTATATGAACAAGTTATGTGTCATCTATGTAAATGTATATGTGTGGAAGAGTCGACCAAAATAAGTCACATAAAGGCAGTAAAAGCTTTTTTGTGTAATAAGTGACGTTAAATTATGGTTAACCATTTTGATCAAGGCCCGAGCATTATTGAGTACAATTGAATTTTCTATCATAATTGTATTATACTATAATGATCACATCAGACGGTCGAATTTTAATTTTGTGAATTGTAATCATTGGAACCACAACATGCCTGGTAATGTGGTATAACTTATTTAGTAAGTTATATGCATATGTACATCTTTGTGAACCAACTACAAAGAGCAAGCAAAATTTTTAAAAACCTTGTGAACTATGATGTGATCAATATAGTGAAATACGACTATGGTAGAAAAATCAGGTATTTTTGATAATGTTTTGGCCTTGATCAAGGCGGCTAACCCTATTTACGTTTCTGCTTCCTATGGGGAGCCCTATCATCAAGAGAGGTAAAAACATTCCTAAATTTTTACATGGGCGGTTACATGTCATCTAAGTGAGTTTGTCTATGTGTGTGTGTGATGAATCGACTAAGATGGGTAGGTAAGAGAGTTTTTATATAACAAGTAACATTGAATTAAAGTTGATCGCTTTAATTGAGACCCGAATGCTACTAAGTATAGTTGAATTTTTCTATTCATTGTCTTGTTTTTTACTAAATGGTATATACAATTGAAAACGTGAGATAAGATTATTAGTCTGTGTGTTTTTAGAAATATAAGTCTTTAAATAATTAGAATTTCGGTAAATTCGGTATTTACCAAAAACCAAACCAACTTTTTCGGTATTTCTCAGTTTCGGTTTTTTTGATTTCGATTACCAAAATTCAGTTTACTAAATCATAAATTTTCGGTCGGTTTTCGATCGATTTGGTATTTACCAAACCAAGTGGCAGCCCTAAGTACAACACATCCAGTAATTAGTGATAAATCATAAAAAAAATACATTACAAAACACAATATTGTCCCTCTTCTCCTTCGGCCTAGCGTCGTCGCTAGGTTTTTTGGGATCGCCTATCCGATCCGGAACCCTCTGAATTATATTTCTCAATCTTTTCTTCCTCTCTCCCCTCGCATTGGAATCGGCTTCTAATTCGGCAAATTTGAACTTTCTCCGATCACAAATTCTAGCTCTATGGAGGCTTCTTCTCTTGGTTGTTGGATTCTTCTTTTGTTCTTGACAGGTTTCTCCTCGGTGAGGGTTCAGTTTGCTGGTTGTGGCTCGTTCACGGATTTTTCGGGGTTCTGTCGGAGCGTTGGCGCTTCTTCTAAGGGTAGCGCTATTCTGGTGGGTGGGTAGGCTGAGTTTGGCTCTGGATTCGGGTTCGACCTTGATGGCTAAACCGTGGGGGTTCTCGCCTCGTGGTGGTGGTTTGGCTCTAGTCTGGACTCATATGGACAGTGCTGTCGGATGCTAGGCAGCGTTTGTGGGGTTGCGGAGATCGATGTAGGTGGGGTTGACCCCTTTGGAGGCAAGCGGTGGAAACAATGAAGGACGAGCTAGGTGCCCTCAAATCTCAGTTGATTGGTGGTGGAGGATCTCCTGAGTGCTATGGCGGGGCAAGTGGTCTCGATGTGGGAGACGAGGGTCCGTGGCTTGGTGGTATGTTGGTCTGGAGTGGCGGTTTTGACCGTGGTGGTCTTCCCGGCAGCAAGACTAAAGCGGCAGTTCGCTGCTTCTGGAAGTTGAATGGTCATTTGAATGCCCTTAGCAATTGGGTGGGCTGTCCCTTTTATTGGGCTTGGGCTTCACCCATTGTTACGGTGTTAATGTTTGTTTTTAGTCTTTATAACCTGGTATATTTTATTTTATTTTAAGTCTCAGTTTGCTTTAGTGAGGGGTGTTTAGAACTTCAGATGTTTGGAATTGTTTTTGGTTCTGTTGTGGAAGAAATATGACGTCAGTGGTGTTTGATTCATCTGTGTTTTTGATACTCACATATGTGAATTGAACTACGTCACAAGTTGACGAGTGCAAAACCTGCATCAAATAAACCTTTTTTATCGTTAGTAGCATTGAGTAAATAGGGTATCGTATAAGGCCGGGGATTGAGGGTACCTTGCAAAACAAAGCGATAGAAAAACACAACAAATATTAACAAGTAATAAAACATTTAAACAATTTACAAAAGTAGCTACTGTTCCATAGAACAGCAGTCGAAAACCTAATTAAAAACCTAACCTAAACTACTCAGAAAAATATGAAAATTTACAGACATCTACTAGACACACAGAGGAACTACTGTACAAATTTTCAGGGGATTCGGAGATCGTTTGATACGAAAATAAAATAAAAGAAAACAGAGAACAGAAGAGTGACGAAAATCCTAAACTAAAAAGAAACAAAAACCTAAGCTACTATATACATGTGATCGTCTCTTTGCACACAAGAAAACACTAAATCAGATTCATATAATCAAGTAGCTATGTAATTTCAACCCTAACAACCTAAATCATGCATATGGAGAAACGAATCAAATTCCATGTTTCAAGTAATTTACCGACGCGGACTTAACTACTTAAAACCCTTCTAACCTCTCATAGATATGTACCGACGCGGACTTCATATCCAAAATAGATCAAAGGAAGAACTTGAACATGTTAGAAT